>NC_135762.1:22549929-22658366 GCF_052425735.1 Oculina patagonica
TCAAAAAAGAGGATCCTGGAGATTGATCAAAAAAGGCCCTCTTTTGTTTCAATAACAAAGGGGAGGAGGGGCAACTTTTTTGCCCTTCAGGCCTTTTATTGTTCAGCTAAAAGGGGATAGGGATGGGCTCCCAGCTGCAGGCTTTACTTGTCCCCCTAGATCTGCCTTTGCTTCTGTATGTGGAGACCTTCCCAAAGCAAACAGTAGATTCTTAGCACAAGGCACGTAAGAAGAAACTTAAAGCTAGTCCCCACTGGTGTTGTTTTGTTTTTAAAGGATTTTTTATTTTTGCTTGGGAATTACTACACAGTAGCTGAATACAGGTAATTTTGAGGTTGTTGCTACTTACAGATAACAGAACACTGTATTTTCAGAACTTTTTCCAGAAATACCGGTAAAAGGAAAACACTACAGTGGAACTGTATGTTTTTGACTGTTGTACTTGTGTAAATTTTCATCATCACTGGGTTTTAAACTTACTACATAAAATACATTTTAGTTCTATCTAATAGGGCACAGTCATGCTGCATTGCCGCATGAATGATTATACAACATAAGCCAGAATAAGTTTGGCAGGAAAAAATTGTTCATTTTGTTTCACTCAGGGTTGGGGTTGTGCATACCGATCACTTCAGACCATTGCTTCCTGGTTTCGGCACCAGGGCTACACATCAAAGCCTGTCCCAAGCCACAGAGAGATTCAACAGGCTCTTGTTGATCTTCAAGATAAAGGTGAAGAGTTTGTTGGGTCTCGGCAGTGGATAGGCTCCTTTGAGGTCAGCATGTGCTTGGAACATCTCCTGGGAGTCACGTCAAAGATTATGTTTGTGAGTACAGGAGCAGAAATGCGGACCAAAGGACGGGACTTGATGCATCATTTTCAAACTCAAGGAACTCCTATTATGATTGGTGAGTTCAGAAATTCATCTTCATCATTTTTTTAATTGTATTTTGTAAAAATGCATCTTTTTGTTTAAAGGAGCTATGTTCTGAAATTAGTGGTAGACAACTAAACCCATTAAAAACATTTTCTTTAGAACATCTAAAGGAAGATATTTGCGGATAGAAATCAACCTACGGCTATCTGTATCGATTTTTTGATGACATGCAAAAACAACTTGAAAATGTTAGCCTAACTTTTTCAAATTGCAATCCATTTCCATCTGAGCAATCCACAGCCAAAGATACTCATTAACAGTTTCAGTGCTCTAATATAGTAATTTTTAATAAAAATGGACTATTATTTTTAGGTTTCCTGTGACACAAATATAAATTTTGGCTGTTCACAAATCTGGCAAAATCTGTGACATAGTCCCTTTAATATTGAGTGACACTGATTTTTTAATCTACATACAGTAGTAGTCCACAAGTTAACCATTGGTTCTTTTACAACTTTGTTTGTCTTACTTTTTTCTCAGGTGGTGGTGTTCTGGCACACACCATATTGGGAATAGATTTTAATGACCAGACTGGTGACATAAGGTCAGTGAGCTGTATAAACAGAACTGCTAATTGCCAACTTAAAAGCCTCATTCAGCAGCAAAATTTGATGTCTTTCACCAGCATATTACATTATTGTTGAAAATTTCAAAGGTTATATTTAACTTTTGTCAGAAGCACCAAAATGGTCTACAAATATGTAAAATCCTTGGAGTTCATTACTATACAGTCAACTCTCTCTAAAATAAACATCGTCGGGACCGGCTCCCACTGTCTGTCTTAGAGAGGGTAAAAAGGGACTTTAGTTGCAGTAAAATGACTGAAAAATGGCAGGGACATGACCAACACCAGGTGTCTGTCTTCGTCAGTTAAAGTTAAGAGAGAGTTGACTGTACACCCATCTAATGAAATTTGTGTTAGAGGTCTGAGGTTTAGGCAGCTCAGATCCAAAATTCTTCAAGTTTCAGATCAAAAGAAAATTGTATGAAGTAAAATACATTTTCACTAGTATAATTTAAAACAAAGGAAAATAAAAGAACTCAAGGTGAACTGGTTTATAATATTTTCAAACCAAAAACAAAATAATGTAAACCACAACAGTGGTTTAATAGATAGTCTTTATTTTACCAGGGTAGCACTTAAAAGTCTTGCAACTTACAAACCTGTGGCCCTCGCATCCCCGATTGAATTGGAATTTAGAATAAGTGTTGGTTTTTGTGGAGGGATGAAAACCAGAGAACACTGAGAAAAACCCTCGGAGCAAGGGCAAGAACCAACAACAAACCCAACCCACATATGATGCTGGGTCCGGGAATCGAACCCGGGCCACATTGGTGGGAGGTGAGCGCTCTCGCCACTGCGCTATTTCTCCTCCTCTTTTTTTCCTTACAGTCTCAATACATTGTCAAGCAGACAAGTGAGGTGAGAAAATCATCAACTATAGATACTCTCTTGATGTAACACCAAATTCTCTGAACTAACATTAAAAGAAATGTTGGTACCTCGTTATTTTGTTTTGGGTTGCCGGGGGAAATTGTGCAGGGGCAAAAAAAAAGGGGATTGATATTTTGATCTTAGGCCTTAAGGAGTTCACTTGTACATTATGTCCTGCTGATGTCCTGTCCAAGTAAGCACCATGTGCATTCAATGTTTTTTTTATTCTGTAGGTTTTTAATTCTTGATCCACATTACACTGGTGGAGAGGATCTCAAGGTTATATTAGACAAGGTTAGTTTAAGTGTTGTCTTGCTTGCAGTATGACTGATGCTGTAAACAGGCTGCAAGCAGCTACTACAAGGGAAGGAGGGCACAAAAAGTGCTTGGAAAAGTGGATGGTCTGTGAACATAGCCCCTTTTTGCAAAATGCCCAGGTTGTGAATAATTCTTGGTCAGCTTGATTAGGGACCATTCATTATTTATGCCAGGGGGTGGGTTGGCAAGATTTATTTAAGACAAAACCAAAACACATGTTGCACCACCCCTTTTAAACAAAAGAAAAACATTATGACCCCCCCCCCCCAAAAAAAAAAAAAAAAAAAAAACAGGAACTAGCCTACTAACAACCAGTATTTATTTTGTAACAAAATAGCCTGTGATACACTAGTGAAGGAGAAAGTGACAATGAGGAGGACATCATTCTTGTGCACCACAGTAGCTCAGTGTCCTAGGAGAGTGAAAACAATACGTAGGAAACTCCCCTGGTGCCAGTTATATTCTGCCAAACATGATCTCGCACAGCCATCACGAATCCAGCTCACCCCCTGTCATAAATAATGAATGTTCCCTTACTCTGTGAAAAATAAATGTTGATGATGGCAAGCCCACTTCGTTTTCAACAGTTTGATGTGGATTTGCTTGTTGTGACAGTAAGTTATCAAGTGAATCAAAGAGACATTGTAGTGGTAAATAGGACAAAGGAATTATGATCCCCAAATAGACCAGATCCCCCAGGGGGGGTACTCCGGCTTGTAAATGGCAGGGATGATCGAAGGATCTTTTGGGGTTTGAAATTTTCAATTCTGGAATTTTTTTGGGTTGGAAATTTTGGCGCGTATTTTTTTGGGTGACTTGATTTTAAAAAGGGATTTTTTGGGTTTTAAAAACGAACTTAAGTGCCTTGGCGTATTTATGCTATGATAAACAAACAAACACGAGCGTTTAATTTTTTATGATTTTCTTTGTTATATTATTGCCCCTCTTGGCAATTTAGGGGTAATTTGACAAGGGACTTTTAGGGGTTATTTTTGGTTCAGGGATTTTTTTTGGTTATGTTGGAAGACTAAGGGATTTTTTTGGGTCCTAAAATTTGCCTCCATTCGATCATCCCCGTCATTTACAAGCCGGAGTACCCCCTCTGGGCCAGATCCTACCCAGGATCTGGGTGGGATCTGGTTTGAATAATCATTTAAGAAGGGCTACAAATTCCAGATTGGACTTCTCAAGAGATGAAAATATCAATGATAAAAGTTTTTTTGTTGCAGAAATTGCATCTAACTGCTAACTGAGTGCACAAATCATCCCTGTTTCAGACCAAATAGTCACAATCTACATCCTATTTCAGAAACATTTTGGCTAAAAAAAAACCTTTTAAGGCAGCACATACCAATAAAGCTTTTCCCATGCACTTTTCGTTAATGCCAAAATGGAAGGGAAGGATTGAATTTTCTGTTAACAAACCGATTGCCTATGATCAGGAGGGGTGGGGAGGGGTTGCTAGGCTTACAAATGGGATATGACAGTTCTTTATTTTGTTTTTCATTTTCTTTCAGGGGTGGTGTGGTTGGAAGGGACCGGACTTCTGGAATCAACAGGTTCATTACAACATGTGTATGCCACAGAGACCAGATATGATTTGATGACACAAAATATTTATATTACTCAATTTTAATTTATTTTATAGCAGTAATACTATTTTGCTGCTCAATTACTTATATGTAATGTAATAGAAGAAGACAACAAAATAATTTTAATATTATGAAAACGAAAGTAAACTAGTAATGTCATCTATAAAATTAAACCTTAATGGTTTCTAAATAAAAGATGTTTTGATGTTTTGGCTCATGCAAGTCAACTTGAATTTTTTTTGAGTTTTTTTTTTTATGAACTTGTGAACGAAATACATGCAACACCAAAAAATTCTCTTTTTTTTTTTTCTCAGAAAACTTTACTGTTTGAAACAGAAAGCGTTAGCAAGCAGACAAAAGAAGATAATTTGGCTCTTGGGCGTGTACTTAAAGATCTAAGGTCTTTTGGGGACAAATTTGTGGGAATTTGTCTAACAGTATGGCAAAGAAAAACACGACATTTTTTAACATTTTTTCAGAACTTTGCTACTGACTCGTTTCTAAGCCCATCCCAAAGGGCGGAAAAACAGGGAGCGCGGTGCGTGGTGGGAAAAAGGCCAACTCCATGCGAACCGCCATGAATAAAGAGCGAAGCCTGGGGATGGGAAAGACTACGCTAAAAATAAATGCAATTCGTGTCTAGCATAAATTAAGGTATTCTAAATTAAGACTGTTTTCAGAACGTTAAATTTATCGAAGAATGTGGCTGTCTTGAATTGAAGTCTTGAATTGCATTGACTGCCATTTCGTCAGCGGTTTCAAGAAGCTATTAATAGTTCAATGGGTTCCTGAAAAAAAAAAAAATCAAACATTTAAATGACAATTGTTAAAAGAATGTTTTCGTTTCTTCCAGAACTGGTATCCCACCGAACTGATTAACAACAGTTCAAGTAACGCGCAATTGGCATACCGTATAAATGTTTTACTCACTTAACGGCATGGAACACAAAACACTAGCACACAACATGCTTTTCCAGTAAGTTCTGAAATTTGGTGGTATTTAAGAAAGATGATATTCCCTATTTTAGGAATTTCTATTTTTAATGCGAGAAAAAAAAATTGTTCACCCTTGCTTTTTTTGGAATCACCTTTTGCCGGGAGGGAATCTATAAATTTCATTCCAGTCTGGTCGATTAGCGGGCATTTGCATTCCTCAAATTCCGAATTCGACAGCGACGTCAAAATTTTAATTTAATTAATTTTTTGTCCTTCGGTTTGTTTTCTTTTAAATAGCAAGCTTTAAGTATTGTACCAATATTTGGATACTGCTGTTATGTTATAATATTGTGCTGCGATATAAAACAATTTCACAGTAATTTATGATTTTGTGGTTAACCTTAACGCAGTATTTACGTCTCTCTTTGCAAGAGCCAATTTGCGTCTCGCGGAAATCGAAAACAAAACTTTAGATAAAACACACTTGATAGATAAATAAGAAACAAACAACTTACGGTCTGATAACATGGCAAATTTCAGCCCGGTTTTCCGAGCTGAGATTTTAGCTCGGCTTCCAGAAGAAATCTTTTGAAAAAAGAAACTTTCAAAAACAAATTTCAGTTTGGGCTGAAATTCAGCCCAATTCAGCCCAATTCAGCCCGGACTGAAATTTCTAGCTAGTTTGGAAATCTCAGCCCGGGCAAAGGGGCTGAAAATCCTCGTGTAATCGCATTTCAGTCCGATAATTTTTTCAGTTTTAAAAGTGTTCAGCCCGGGCTGAAATTCGCCATGTAATCGCAACAAAATTCCAGCCCGGCAAACTGAGCTGAAATTCACCATGTACTCAGGCCCTTAGATAACTTTATTGACTTTATCTTCAACTTGAAGATTTCAGTTCCACAGGACTACAACAGAATACACTTAATAACTAAACATTAACATTAACAAGCTAACAATATGATAACAATATGATACCAGGACTTTCAGTTTTAAAATTCAGGTTTCTGTGGTGGGCAGCGAATTGTTTTGACCTTAGACGAGTATTTTAATAGTTTTTCTAATTGCTCAATTTAAAACTTAAACCATTTATAGCAAAAACACTGTAATTACAAGTAAACCTCGTGGCTTTGGAGAAATCACTGGCAAGAACTTTGATATAACAAAACAAAACTCAAATTGCTAAAGCCGCCGGCGCCAAATATAGAACGAAAACAATAAGGCTGCTAAATGAATTATTTTCTTTTACGGCCGGCTCTGTGTTGTTTTAGGTGATAACGAGGTCAAACGCCAAGATTAAAACGACATTTCATCAGCGAGTCTTTAGATTTTTTCCCAGGCATGTTGCGAAATAGTGCGAATTATTTTCCTTTTATGACATGAAATATTCCGTTATCTGCTCCAACGACGAATCCATCTGTTTTCAATTCTTTTTATTGAGTGCTAATTTTTTTTAGACTATCAAATGTCTATTTGTGTTTTTAATACTATCGTGCTTTGTTCGGAGCTAGGAAAGAGCTGAAAAAAGCTGTATTAAAAAAGGAAACTTGAACCCATTTTAAATATTACCAAATGACTCTTTTTATTCAAGAATTTAACGTACATTTGTCAATGGCTATTCAAAGAGTACATTGAAGAGAGCAAACAAAATCGGAGAATTCAAAATCATATAACGACCCATAAATATCCAAGACGCCTTTGTCACTTCATTACTCTAAGCCGTAAAACGATTTTTGTCAAAACAACGAATATTCCACTGCTGCAAACGAGACAAAGAATTTGAAAACTTGATCAGAATTTTATATTGACTTAACTCCAAATAACCCACTTGAAAAGTATCATACTTCAAAATAAAGGCACAACATGCGAAACGTT
Organism: Oculina patagonica; assembly: GCF_052425735.1. Classification (NCBI taxonomy): domain Eukaryota; kingdom Metazoa; phylum Cnidaria; class Anthozoa; order Scleractinia; family Oculinidae; genus Oculina; species Oculina patagonica. Next base: position 22,557,021 of record NC_135762.1, read on the forward strand.
ATGCTAATGCAACACGAACACAACTTAACATGCAGACGAAAGTTTGATAAAATATAAAATTGCTAGTGGCGCGCTTTTCTGAGGAAAAATGGCGCGCATACAAAAACTTACCCGTATTACGAGGTCAATCCCGCGGGCAAAAACAAACCCATTTCCCACGGCCACATGGTTTGTCGTCTCTCTCGTCCAACGGTGCGAAGAACACCCATCGGGTTTTCCATGATGTCCTCGATTACATCTAACATGTCCGACAATGTTTTCCCGTCCAGATCGGCGAATAAATTCACCGGTTTGAAATCGGGCGGCTGCATGAAATAGTGCGGTAGGCTTCCCTCTTTCAACGCCTTCTTGAGGCGCTCCAACAGTCCGAAAAATCGCCGCGTGATTTTGTCCGCACTCCACTCGTGAAAGTCCGGATATTCATCCGATTCGTGGAAGAGCAAGGTCTTGACATGATAAGATGAAAGCTTCTTAAGCTGATCCTCATTGTCGCGGATTTCGGTTAAAATCCGCAAGAGCTGCACACGGCAGCCTTCGCTGAGAGCTCGAATGCGGTTTTTCTCCGCCACATAAAACGACAAACGCCACATCATCTCGTTCTGAACGTGCGGTTTGCAAACCACGTGCGAAGACGATGGGCAGTCTCTTCGAGACGGGTCCAAGCGAGAATCCGGAATCACAAATGCGGGAAGGATATCGACGGATATGTCTTTGTTGACCGTTAATCGAATTACGGGCCCTTTCTCGACCGCAATGCTACTTAAGTTCTTCGGCAGTTTTTCCGCGCGGCCATCTTTGATGTGAATGTTCAAAATCTTTACAGCTTTCTTGACGTACTTTCGCAGAAGTGAGTTTATCTTGCCGGCAGACAAGAAGCCGTTGGTTGTTATGCAGTCCTCCCAGACGCTGTAGTCTTCAGAGCTAGGCTGCACTCGCATGCCGCCTGTGCGTTCGTCGTATGCAGTGTACATTGCAGAGCTCGTGCCCGGGGAAAGTTGCACGAGCATGTCCATTTGAATGGCTTCTTCAGCTTGTAAACCGTCGTACGGGATTCCCTGCGACACGAGGCTGTTAGCGCGGAATCGGTTGTCCACCATCTGGATTTTCCGGAAGCATTTATGCACGGCGTTGTAAGCAATTTCTTCGCAGATTTCTTTGCGCTCCAAGCTTATTCTCACGCGATTCTCGTAGAATTCGTTCAGCTGAACTGCAACGGGGTCGAGCTGAAATTGAGGCTTTTTGATGGAGCTTCTGCGGCGATCGGGCGTCCAGGGAATTTCTGATTTCCACTGAACTGGAGGTGATTGCAGTTCATCAGGATACGAGTCTTCCGAAGCCCAAGATTCATTGTCTGAAGCCGAAGACACATCGAGGCTTCTCATCGAAGAATTCGGACTTAGAAGATTGGGATCTGGCATTCCATTACTGTTTTCATCGAAAACTTGGCCACCTCTATTTTTCTTTCCACGAGCGCTCGACATTTGATCGTTGGCAATTCAGACGCGTAAAATACAACTGTGTTTGTTTTCCAGCGCGTTCGCTCCGTCGAGCAAACGTTGCGGTTGTTTGTGAAAACTCTAGCGTGAGTGAGTTTGGCTCAGCCGTGCGTGCTGTTACAAACACGGCAAGAGATACTTGTGCTCACGCCAAACGTACAAATTTCAAATATTTCCGGAATGGGCGCAGTTTGACGGATCAGTTCAAGTAATGGCTATCGAAATAAACGACAGAATTATTACCAGCATTTCTTTATAAGGTCCTTCATGCGTACAAACTGCATTCCTCAACTCGACCATCCGGAAAATCTAGGCAAATAAGGTGACGGTATTAAAATGCTCTTTTGATTGTTCAGCTTTTCAGTGTCGAAAAGATTTTGGCCAATGAATTGAGCGGCTTTGTCACGTCTCGTCGCCTTTACACAAAAGTTTCTATAGCGACAAAGAAGTTATTCGAGATTCTTTTTCCGGTGGTCTTGGCACATTTACTAACACTGTCAACAGTTTCTGTAACTGTCTGCCAGGAGTAAATTAGTTTGCAGGGAAGGGATGAACTTTTAAAACTTTGCTTGTCAAATTTAGCGGTGCATCTGTTTTGTTGATGACATGGCTGATAAACCCCGTTTAATGAATGTACCTATTTTCAAAATTACATTTTCCACCATGAATTTTAAAACGTTTTTTTTTTGGAAGGTGTTTGCACACTCCACGCTTAGTGGATCGTCGAGAAAATCGCGTGGCAAAAAACAAAACAAAAACAGAAACAAAAAAATGGCTCCTCCGTAACCAAAATTCACCTCAAGTCACCGCCAAAAACTTTCTCACGGGAAATGGTAATTATTTAAACAATTTATAATACGAAGATAAACAAGATAATAATCAGTTTGTGAATGGAGTTGTTTGTCGATGTTTCCCAGTTGCACGAATTAAAAGCTGTTCATAGCTGAACAGTTTTTTCAAGTAAAGAAACAGTTTTGATTTATACATCAGGTAGAGGGGTGGTTTTTACACTGGAAAGACCAAAAATAACATACTTCCCTTAAGTGGATAAGACTCGAGACATACATGTAACGATTCAAGAAGGTTTGGGGATTTGAGAGGTTCGGGTATGATGACAGACACCACATTCCCCACCCCAGGTAGGCAAGTCGAGATGCGCGCGAGTGACGCACACGAATCCCGCGCGAATGGTGAACTCCATAATAACTCCGTTTGACGCAAACGCGCAAGGTTTTTTGTCTGCAGGTGAAATGAGAACAGTACATGAGTGACGCAAATTTTAGTAACTGGAGAATATCGGTTAGATTTATTGGGCGACGTCACTTGTCAGCCTTTCTGAATGTTTTCTGTTTTTTAATTTGTTCGTATTTACACTTTTTTTTTATAAGAATACAGTTTTTCCGACCCAGGCTGAATATTCTTATTTTTCTGCCGATTTAAGACTGAAATATTCTTATAAACATTCTTAGAAAATATTGTTTGACATTTCCGTTTTAGCAGGTATTGGGTAATCAATTACAAGTGTTTGGTGTCCAGAATTGTTTCGTGTTATATTGTGCACATGTAACATTGCTTTTGGTTGCAGCCTGGCCGTTTTGGCTTTAAACAAAGCATTCCTCACAAAGATGAAGCGACGGAAATGAAAATACCTGATTTTGTTTCAACTAAAAACATATTTAATTGTATTGTATTTACAAATCTTCAACTCAAAACTATATTCTTTTCAAAACCTCAGCCTCAGGTTTATTCTTAAAATATTCTTAAAAATTCGCCAATTTCAGCCTCGATATTCTTAATTATAAACTAGATTCTTATAAAAAAAAGAGTGTATACAATTTGCTGATCAGATCCACCAGGATCCGGTTCTTTGTATTGTCCGTTGGCCCTTTCTCAAGTTAAAAGTAAAAAAGCAAGGCTGATTTAACAATAAAGGAATATAATGTTTATGCCAATACATTGCAAAAGGCACCGCCTTTCTTTTTCGGTGTCTTATTTTAGTGAGGCCGTGAGGAAGAAAGGTAGTGCCTGTCAAAATATTGGCATTAATAATACAGTCCTTCACCTCGGCTTTTTTTCCCTCTCTCTTGAATCAATTTGAAGGCCTACTTAAGAACACAGCAGTACTAACTATGGGAGCATGTGTATCGTTCACCTCAGCGTACTTTTAGTTTCCTCATTATCTGTATTCGTTAGCTCAATATTACTTGTAACTTGTAAATCTTTTTTTTCCTCCACGAGCGGGGCTGCAACGTGACAGGATGCTTGTCGTCTCGCTTATGGGCATAAACGTTGGACTTAGCTATCATTTGAAAAGTCAATGCTACGGTTATAGCCAATTCACGTTCTGGGCGTAAGAGCATAGGAAAAACCAACACACTCATTCTTGAGGGCCTGTCTATTATAAACGGTCGTTTAGTCGACAGACCGCCATATTTGTTTTCTTCCTAGATCGCAGATAATAAAGAATATGCCCGCACACCGACGCTCAAAATCGGTTCAATCCGCCAGACCGCCAGAGTATACAATGGACCCTCATTCTTTGTATGCTGCTGTCCTTACTAAGAATCGCCGTGGTATAAGCACAAGCACAAAAAAAAAAAAAAACATGAGTACCCAGCGACAGTTTCGAAGAAAGTCCATCGTACTCCTGGCGTTCAGGCCTGTGCTTACGTTTATGTTTATTTGGCGGAGATTCTTCGCAAGGAAAGCATAAGAAAAACGAGTGTGTTTGTTCTTTTTCTGCTCAGTAAAATCTAGCCTGATAATCACTGGACTCTCACAAAAATGATTGAAGGAACAGCGATCCAAGTTCCTCGCATTTGGATGTCACGCAGTGTTTCAAGCCACGTTGTGTGACGGCCCAAGCAGTAGCCTGTTCCAGGCTCTTGGTAGTATGGCTATAGAGGGACATGGAAAAACGAGGAAAGGCGAGCGAGCCGGTGAAGTCCCCCAACTACTGAGAGCTGGACCAAGCAAAGAGATAGTACAGCGGTTAAATTTATACACGCGGCTATAAATGAATAAATATAAAAAGTTTATTAGTACATCGCTTAATAAAGTGTTAGTTTTGTAGAGCTTATGACTACACAGTTTGTTCACTTTTTTTGTTAAACTTCTTGGGCTTGAAAAATTTCATGTCATTAATATAAAACAATCAATTTTATACAAAATTGTCCAAAGAAAACCTTGAGCTGTGATGTCTCTTGACAATCAGGTTACATCAAAATATTCCCTGCGCTCAGGTTCACTGTCCTACTCTCCTAAGTACCCTAATACCTTCAATTTGTACTAAATTTTGTATTTTCGCCGATTTCCTTCTACGCGAGACAATACCGCAAATGCTAGGTCACTGTTGATTCTGTTTACTGTAGCTGGAATTACTAGTAAGACAATCAGGAAAGTTCTAAACATACTCTCACTCAAGACAAATGCTAAACTACACACTATCACAGACAAAACGCCAAATGGCAGACCATTCGTTGCGAAAAATTTTCCCGCAAAATTTTATCCTAACCTTTCAGCAAACTTTTCGCGAAGTGTAAACATCGCGAAAAAAGACATTACAGTGTAACATAGAAAACGTTAGGTATTGTAACTAGTTTGAAAAGCTACATTCCACTTTTACCGTATAAAGTAGAAATAAAGTGTTCTGCTAATACTTAGAATTACAACAAAATTCGGCGAAAAGCTTTTAAAGCTTTCACCTAACGTCTTCGGAGCTAAACTTGAGGTGGATAAATAGCCATGCGTATTTAGAGACAGGCGGAGCTCTAAACTAACGAAAACAAAATGATGCAACGGTAGAGTTGACTTCTGAAGAAGAACCTTACAGTAAATTACTCAGAAGTGTTTTCATTCTTTTTGTCCAATCAGCAATAACTCGAGTATCTCGAAAGTTATCACGTGATGACTTTCCTGCCATTAGAATGCAATTTCGTCGTTTTGCCTAGCAACATCCACAGTACTGAATAATAATCTATTGGAGAAAATAAAGACTATAGTCTGAATTCCCGCCGAAAAATGTTACCGACTGCACTGCTGCTTTAGTAAACCGTCTCTAAACGCCCGCGTGTGTTCGTTTAGGGCAAGCAATCCAGAATTAAAGTTTAAAAGCAATTTTAAACGCTCTGTCCAGTTATTAGTCTCCTTCGCCCGTTGTTCGGGCTCACTATAGGGTAACGGTGAAGCCTGCTGTAACCTTGGTGTTATTTGCACGAGAACGAAGACAAATAAGATCGATGGAGATTTAGCCCAGTTGTGTGGACAACGACGCAAGCTAAGGTAACGAGAGAACTGCACAACAGCATTGTGATGTTCAAGTTTTTATCTGTTTTTTTTTTTTTTTTTTTTTTTTTAAAAGCGTTCTGTTCCAGAAACCCGCAGATCGCATGTTCATGTTACTGATTCTCAGTCACAATCTAACTCGTTTTCACTCAAAGTTTCATAGACACGATTCAGCAGCTTTAAGCTTTCGGCTGTGTCAGGGTGATCTCCTAAAACCTTTTTCCTTATTTGCCAGGCCGTCTGCAAAGATTCCAACGCTCCGTTGAGGTCGCCTAGGTCATACTGCGCTTTACCAAGGCAGTGGTAGCTCAGTGCCGTGTCGCGGTTATAATCACCAAGTACTAAATTTGACCTAATGCGTGACGCCTCCTGGAATGCCTCAACAGCTGACTTGTAATTACCGAATTTGTGATTGATGCATCCTAGGGAATGGAAGATATCGGCTGTACGAGGGTGATCACCTAAAGTTTCTTTTGCAAGTCTTGACGTTTCCTGCAATGCCTCAATAGCTGATGGAAACTCGCCCATTTTGCAATGAATATCTGCTAGGGTACGTAAGCTGTTTGCCGTTTTTCCGTGTTCACCTAACTTTTGCCACATGACTAAAGCTTCTTGACAAAACGCACGAGCAAAAATTAGATCTTGGTGGCTTCCCAATTCATGATACGCGACGGCTAGATTCTGGCAGCTAACAGCAGTGTTTCGCTCGTCACGCAACTTGCTAAACATGTCCCTTGCTTTGTGAAATGCTTCTTTGGCAGACTCGTAATCGCCTGTCTGAAAAAACACACGTCCTACATCGCGAAAACTTGTGGCTGTGAGAGGGTGCTCTCCTAGATGCTTCTTTCTAAGTTCTAAAACGTCCAGGTATGCTGCAAGAGCTTTAGTGAAGTTGCCACGCGACAAATGGTTTTCTCCGAGGGTATGGTGAATGTCGGCAGTATCCACGTGATTATAAACACCCGACCGCTTTCTGATCTCTAAAGCATTTTGAAATGCCTTTTCAGCTTCGGCTTCATTGTTCATGTCAAAATATACACGTCCAAGGTTTGTCAGACTAGAAGCTATTTCCACAGGATCTCCATTGTTTACTTCTCTCAGTCGCACGGCCTGCTGAAATGACTCCTCTGCTCCACTGTAGTCGTTCGTCAAGAGAAAAAAGGTACCGAACTTGTCGTAAGTTCTTGCAAGGTCATCAAAATCTACGCCAGCAACCTTTTCGTGTGATTTTAATGAATTACCTAAAATGTTTCTTACGACACTGGAAAAAAGTGGATTGCAATACAAGAATATAATGCCCGGATCAGGACGCTGACGGTCATTAATAAGCCTTTGATAACTAAACAGAAGTGACTCGATCATCAGCTTAGTCACATCATACGCCTTCATTGTATCCAAGTTACTGAGACAAAATTGTTCAAAGTCTGTGTCTGCTGGCTCTAATCCAAGTGCTTTCAGGACTGTGGTTTCAAGTGGAGAAAGCCAACGGTCAGGACTTTTAAAAATTTGTCTAATCTCCTTAAGCATATTGATTATGTGTAATTGCCCGTGACTATCGTGAAAACGACCTTGCCTTGCAGAAATGTCTACAAGAAATTTGAAGAATTCGTCAGAAGCTGGGCTAGGGCCATCCTCACTTATTTTAGAGATTAACCTCCTCTCTAGTGAGGAGAAGATACCATTGACTGAGAGTTCCAATAAATCAGTCTGTAACACGTCTTTCTGAGATGTTGATGTGGTCGTGGTTGTCGAGGGGTCACTACTGCGAAGGTTCTCAAAATGTGCTGCCATTTTGTGTTCTTGCTTTCTCCGGTGACAGACTGAAAGCACATCATAAACGAGCAGTTTGAGAACTTTCTCGTCACAACTGTTAGTCAGACGATCCACACAACTTTTAAGCGACGACATACCTTCTTCCAGCTTTCCACAGAGTATCTGGTGAACGCCGTAATAGCACTGAAGCTTTGCTGGACAATCAGCAGCATTTGCGAATCCCGCCTGCAGGGAAAGGTCCGAGGTTTGATTGCCTGAAGAGAACCAACCCCAGAGACCAAAGGATTTGGCGGCCAACAACTTTTGTTTGTCAACCACATTTTGCCTTTTCGTTGCTTCTTCCAGCGCTGCGTCATAAATCGAGTTAAATAACAGTTCTTCATCACTCAATGCAGTGAAGAGAAGTAGTTCTGCTTTGGACAACACTTTCACAACCTTGACGAAGAGCTCGTCGTCCTTTGCTCCATTAACAAGAGATGAAATGATGCTCTCCCGGCAATCAAGAAAAGCTGCCAACGCTATATTTGAACGCCCTGTTAAATATCTTTCGTTAACCTCTTCAAAGTTATAGAGGTTATAAAAGTTCTTTGCCTTATTAAATACGTCTCCAGTTTCTTGATCAGTAATGCTCTTTTCTTCAATGAAGGATCGAAAAAGAGAATGAATTATGCAGGATTGGAAATCGTCGCTGCAGTCTATTAGCGATTTTCGTTTCAGCGATCGAATCTTCTTCCTGGTTTGTTCGTCAGTTTTCAAATTTAACACGCTCTTTGCTGCGTGTATTCCGAAACTCCCAAGGAAAACAGCCAGTGACACGAATGCATCTCTATCCTGTTTTGCAAGCCTCGCAAAACACGTCTCGATGATGACCTTCAGTCGGGTATCATTGGAGAGACTGTCATCGTCCAATCGTTCAAAAAGAGGTGACGTTTTCAGGTCTTCCAAGAGTTTAGAAACTGAAATATGATCCTCTGTCACTGTGCTGCACATCAATCGTATGGCCAGAGGAACTTGACCGCATACCTTAACAATGCTGTTGCGGTCACTTTCTGAGACATCTGGCAATAGGAACTTCACTAGGTCATCCGAGGCAACTTCATCCAGTACACCAACTCGCTCTGCATGGATGGAAAGCTTATGGCTCAAGTAGTCAAGGGATTCACGAGAAGTGATGAGAAGCTTGATGTTATTGCATTGGGCGAGAATCTCTTCTATAAATCTCAGCACGTCTTCCTTCAGTTTGGCATCTCCAGATTCCAGTAGGTCGTCAGCATTATCCAAAATTAGAACAAAAGGATTCTTCTGCCGTTGTAAATTTTGAATAAGCCACTGAGAAGGTGAGTTAAAAAACGCTTCTTTCGCGTCTGCGAATATACCGAGTAGCTTTGAGACAAGATCATCTTTTCGTTCCATTCCGCGAAGGGATGCGAAGTAGACTGGAATCTCCATCTCCCGTAATTGATGTGCTACGTTAATGGCCGCTGACGTCTTTCCAAATGCTGGTGGACCCCAGACATGAACCAGTCGAGTTTCTCCATTTCTAAGGTGGTCGAGGATTGCTTGACACTCTTTTTGCCTACCAACAAAGTGCTGTATATTACCAGGTATACCAGAGATGGGCACCCATAGACCTTAAGGAAAAACAAATTTCCCATGATGTATTTTTCTTGTAATTTAAAGACGAAATTATGCGTGTAACTCCCCCATTTTACAATTTACACCGCAATGTTGCAATCTGTTGTTAATTAACTTCCCCCATTTAACTGATCCATCTTCAAGTTATATTGCATTGCGACAGGAGCCCATCAACTGGAGCCTCCATACGTACTGTACCCTTGAGTCAACCCTTTCCCGTATATTTTTATTTTTAGAAACACATTTCCCGCGAAAACATTGCTCCTGCGGTCAGACCACATGCAGCGCAGCTAGGGCGACGATGAAAAAAAAAATGGCGGTCAATGTCGTACGTACATTCCCTGTCCGTTTTCCTTTATAATTTTATCTACTTTCCTGATTTTACAGCCGAGAGAGCCTGGTTTACTCGTGAATGAATAGCGGTTAAAAGTTAATTAATAAACCACTTTTTGTCCTTGAAAATGAAGTCAGTTTAGTCATGGCGTTGATCGGAAATGTGTTTTTGCTTCAGTTGCTTGTTTGAGTCTTTCTGATTTCTGGTTTGCACGGACTTATTACATGCAGTGTTAGACGTCGACAGTACTTGTGAGATTTGAAGCTGGATTTGAAAGATCAATTCCCGAACGAAAGCAGAAATAATTTAATATGGCCGAGCTGTATAGCGAACGCGTGTTCTTTGATACGGCGACAAACACTATAAACGTGATGACTTCGATGCAAATTTTGACTATCCGTATGCTCCAAGATCCAGCCAATATAAGATCATCATGCTGCGAATAAAACCTCAGGAAAATGATATGTGTTTGTTTCTTCTAAAGTCCAGCAACTGGAATTATGGCAGAGATCGTTGAGTCGCTGTTGCAGAGGTGAGATATTGCGCATCTTACAATTTTAAAATTTTACGCGTACAGGCCAACGGCCTGGATTTTACATCTTTCTTCGGTTAGAGACCGTGCGATCCGCTTATTTCAATCCCCGTACATTTATTTCGCTTTGTATGTTTCCAAGAGAACTCTATGCCTGTACTATCTGGAGAATTCTAAAGCGAACGGGTCGTTTAGCCGGAACGGCTGTTTAGATTCTAATGTTTGTCTAGTGCCTTCGCCACGAAGGACCAAACCTGTCAACCCTAAGCGTTCACAAGCTAGTGCTTGTCTGAATTATTGTCACTCAGAATTTTGAATGCCTTGTAGAATTTTATTTGCAATGTGTGAGTACAGGCCAAAGTGCGTACCTTGTTTATAAATGTATACCATTGTTACGTTCGTTTGGTGTGAATGTTTACAACCCAGTAAAATTTATTGTTCGCAACAACGATTAGAATTATAATCGATCAAGCTTTTATCAAGCTGTCTTCTTATCAGAAGAATTACACGGCAAATAATATTGACCGATCTGTTACGCCTACCCATCATCTTTTCAAAATATATTCGTAATTTCGCAGTTGCGAGATCGGTCTCAGCGCCTTTCGATTCGAATAATTGCTCTTCCTTTTTTGACAGACCTGTACAAAATTCCGCAGTTCTTTTTAGTCATAGCATTACTTGATGTCTTCCTTTGAAGAAATACTGAATTCAGACGACGAAAAGGAACATCATTCTGCAGTCTTCCGTTCTTGTTTCGCCATTTTACAGCTTGCGTAGCCACAGCGGAATGCAACAAATGATTGACAGAGGTGCGAAATCTCCCGCGAGAGACCCCGGGAGATTAGTTCTAAAAATAAATTAATACGGGAAAGGGTTGACTCCAAGGGTTAGTATGGGAGATGAAGGCTCCAGTTGATGGGCTCCTGATTGCGATATGTTACTAGCACCGTATTTCCGTCTCTCCTTGACAGAGGCAAATTTGTATTCCCAAATTATCATAGATATCTAATGCAATTTTTTCAGACAATGTTGCTTTGTAAGAGGATTCCTTTCACGTAAGGTTTACTCGTTCTCTCAAGAACCATAAGAGGAAGCCCACTTATTTGAAAAAATGGAAATTGGTTTTCTAGCTGGAAAAGGCAAAGCTAAGTGACCAAAAAAATAAAGTTTACTGCTCTAAAGTAACACTTTCGGATTCTTAAATTGAAGTGCACAGAGACGTTTATGAGACCCTTTCTAATAAAAAAAAACACCTTTCATTCACTGAAATTCGCCAAACTTGTACATTAAATAACTGTATGGTAAAACTTCCTCGCCTTACTTTTCGAGCTTTCCGCTTTCATGGCTTTCATGGCATCTTCCACTTTTCCTTTCATATCTTTAAGTTCAGTTTTCACATCTTCTACGGCTGACCCGACATCTTCCACTTGTGACTCAATTTTAGTAAGGTGATCGTCGATCTGCTTAAACTGGATTGCAGCATCTTTTTCCCTCTTCAACTCGTCCTCTAACTGTTGTTGCCTTGCTGTGGGGAAGTCTTCCTCAGCCAGCTTTCCAATCTCATCAATCCTGGTGGTGTTTTGGCTTAGAGCAGTCAAGGCGTCTTTTGCCAACGATATGTAATGATCAAAGGTGGCCTTGTCGATCTTTCGTGTACTGATCTGGTGGCAAAGCGTGTTTCGTAGTAAGCGAAGCTGATCCAACGCTAAGGCGTACGTCTCAGCTTGGTTTCCAGTGGGACTGATGACAGAGAGGTGAAATGTTCCGGCTGATAAACCACGTGGTCTCACGTACAGCGTGTGCAACGTGCTTGGCATGGAAAACGTTTTAGCGAAAAGTGTAGCTTCGAATATAGCTGTACAGTCCCATTCATTTATAGATTTACTTGTTGGTACATATTTTGTCTTGCCACCTTCTTTTGCAAGGAACATGTTTCTAATCGCCACAGAGTCGTCCCATTTTGGGATGCCGGGTGTAGTAGCGACCAGAGTGTCCCACATGAAGACAAAGACTTGACGCAGGGCGACTGGGAATTCATCAAGTACCACAGTAGAAAACTTGAAAAAGTTCAGTTGTTCAGGAGAAAACGTCATTGTCAGGTTTGGAAATGTCTCAAGTTCCTTTAATCATGGCATTCTTGTGTAGCTGAGTAAAATACGACTAGACCTTTTTGAAAATGTCATACCATCTGCAAAAGGAATAATGCATAGGGCCAAATTATTACTAGGCGACGCTTGATTTCGGAATCATGTGTGTGGTATCCTTTTCTATTACAATAGATGATGGTGTGTTTTCGAGTGCAGTTTGGACCCATAATTTTTAAAGGCTTAACAATTTCTAAGTGTTCTTTATTCTGTATTGCACCAGAAAAATTACGTGAATACTTTGAACGTAGACTATTTAGATACCGGGAGTTAATAGGCCTTATTCGTATTCTCGGTATTGGACTGGAACTAGCTTGCAATGGAGGCTCATGCGGGCGAATATCATTAAAAACAGCTTCATGTCATTTGCATTTGAAAAGATTACCCGCATGAGCCTCCATTGCACGCTAGTTCCAGTCCAATACCGAGAATACGAATAAGGCCTATTGTAGATGAGGTATTTTGTCACGTGCAACACGTGTTATGATTGGTATCGTACTTACGTCACGCGTTAAGGTCGCGGGGGATACCTACAGCATGAATAAATTCATGAAGGGAAATTTTGCTTGACCAGTATCTTTTAAAACGCTTATTTCTCAGCTGTTCTGGGTGCGATTGAGCTCAAATTTTACAGAGACATAAAGAAATGATGAAAGATTGTGAATGCCATCTTTTATATGGTAGATTGCATTTAACGGCGATGTTATAGCCTCGTTACTGCCAAATTGGGAAAAACATGATTTTGTGGCAGAGTTTGTGGAACGAGTAGGAGACAGCACACTGTGATCTTGTCAAAAACTAATCAGTCAATACCTCTAGAGTGTCATAACAGAAGCGGATTTTTTAATTTAAAGTTTGCCAGCAAGTTATGGCGGTTTAAGTGCGCAAATTCGAATTTAATATCTTCTATCTCTTTCTAAAAGCGCTCTTTTAAAATTCCGCTTCTGTTATGACACACTACAGTATTCATAGTTTACCTATCTGCAGTGGCAAGTCATGAAGTTCTGTATCCTTGCTGTATTCTCTGCCACAAAATTGTCGGAAAAGTCCAAACTTTAAGATTTCCGAAGGTGTCCCGACCTAAATACGATCATTTTGCCAAGGAGATATGTAATTATTGTAATTATATTCCACGCTTTTATGGTGAGAACAATGCGTTTTTAAAAAGGACACGACTGTTTATGCCGAATATTTTTGTGATTACTCTGAGTTGCAGAAATATTCAAATTTAAATGAAAATATGCTCAAAGACTTCCTACAATCTATATGAACGTATATCGCTAAGTGTTGTTTTAAATTGGTTAAAATATCAAAGAAACAAGGATTTTTTACAAATCACGCGCACGCGCCACATTTTTGTCCAGTTATAAATATCTCGTAAAGTTGTCGATGTTGGTCGTTGTACTTTGTGCATACGCTTTAAATAAATGCATAATGATGAGCCTAAGGTGTCCCCCCGCGACCTTAAGTCCAACCTAACATTTTGTAGAACGAAAAACAATCAAAATAAAGAATTCTTTTAACTAAACGAAATATAAATGCGTTTACCAGCGTATTAAAAACAAAATCGTGACATGCGAGCCGCAAGCCTGTCAGAGAGAGAGATGACGAGAATTGCATCACTTGGTCAAAATCATTTTATTTCATCAAATTTCATCACGAAGAAAACCGTAGGGAAATCGAGTTTTTCCCTAGTAATTAACTGTTGTTATTTCATGATTGACACATTTTCTTTTGTTATTCAACAACCTTTATTTAACATACAACCCTGATGAATATTAACTAACTGAAAGTCCGGGGAGGGCTTGATAATGTAGCAGGGAATAGCGGGGCTTATGAATTGAATTTATGATTATTAAGGAGGGATTTATCTGTATAAATCCCTCCTTTCAGGGATTTATCTGTATAAATCCCTCGTTTCAGGGATTTATACAAATAAATACCTCAAACCTGGGAAAATTTGTTAAACCTCTCATAAATATTCTAGGCTACGACTAATCTCTTCCTGACCAAATCAAACCCCTTCTGTGGACCAATTAAAATCCACATTTCCAACAATAAAGTTTTTAAAGCAACCAAATACAAAACAAATTAAACCATATAAACAGCCCAAACATTTCTTAGGATTACTTTTCCTGATATTTGAAGTCTTTCAAAATTAATAAGCCTTCTTCTGTTGATAAATTCATTTCGGAAATATAAAATTCAAGAAAAACAGAATCGACATAAGTAATTTGAAAAGCTCGCTTGAATTTGTCGCCGCATATTGCCTCAGTTAAAAATCCCTTCTGCTTGACTATCCTGTTTAAATACAACAACACGCGTTTCATTCCTGAAAACATGACATTCCTAAACGTTTCCTAACAACTTATCTGGAATCCAGTGTCGACCTTGTTCCTGTCGTTGGTTCAACTCCTCGACGTTTCTTTCGAGGTTTTTCTTCGTACATTATGGACGCCGTACAAAACACACTAACCCGATCCTTGCGAACATCACACCGAGCAAAACAAATCGTCAAAACATCAAAACAGTCTTGTGTTATTCAAATAAGTTTGACAAGTCACAATGGGTTGCGAAACCGTGAAAAGCGCACGATCAGGCCATTTTGAGAAAACCGCACAATGGAAACAATACAACAGAAGAAAGATATGTTGTTTACGGTCGGAGCCGAGGTTTCACTAATTAGACAGCTTTTGTCCTGCTGGAAACGGGCTTTATATAATGATCCCTCATGAATAATATCATAAAATAAGTCAGATAAATATCTCGAACGTCGGTATTAATCCATATACATCCCTCGGGCCTACGGCCCTCGGGATGTATATGGATTAATACCTCCGTTCTCGGTATTTATCTCTTACTTGAAGGGGAAATTTAGTACGATTTCCTTGGCCCTTTTGTAGCTGATAGCTCGACGTCTCAAATTTCTGGGAAGCGTAAAAGGGAATTCCCCTAATGCAAGTGTAAGCGGAAGAGGAACTCAATGTTTTACGTAAGAACTACTGTGAGAAATCTGCGACTTTCAGGAAAACTAACCCTACATAAATAAAGCTCCTTGCTTCTATCTTTCTACGTGCTTCTATCTTTCTACAAAAATCTTGTTATGTGAAATATTTTTATTGCTTACAGTGAAAAACATTGTATGAAACATTTGCTGTCTGGTAAAATGTTGATCAGTGGAATGCAAAGCGAAGCACTAGCAGAGATTGTGTTGCCTCTATTTCCGTTTAGTCTATGATCATATAAAAATAATGGACTTGAGATATTTTCTTCATGAAAAAATTAGAGTAGAAAGTAACGATTAAATGCAAGTAAACTAAAACTATACAAGTAGGTGCAGCTTATAACGTACTTTCGCATTCATTATATCAAGAAACTCTTAACTATATTTGACGCACTGAGCAAGCAAGCGTCTAAAATAATGCTAGAAACAGAATTCCAAAGAATAAAGACAGCAAACTTGACATAAATCGCGTTTCACTTACCAATGCAATTTGATTTTGGTGTCGCTACTTGCTGTGCATCATCGCGTGACTCAAAGGAATGCGCCTCTGCAAAAAACACGAGCGTCTGCTGAGCTTTGGTGTACTCGGAAATTCAGGCTAGTAATTCAAGTTATTAAGAACAGGAATATGCTGAAGGTCCAACCTAGAAAGTTTTGGAGAGGAAATATTCAGATTAACTTGACAAAACGAGTTGTAAAATGAGTGTAAAACAAAATCATGACATGCCAACCGTGAGCACGTTGACCAGAGAAGCGGATGAACCGAATTGCATCAAAATCTCAGTCATTGCATGCATCAAATTTTATCATGAATAAAACCGTAGCGCACAAAATTGAATTTCCCTGGTAATTAACTGTTGCTAAAAGACAAATTAAGTGCGAGTTCCTTAGCCCATTGTGGCTTACTAATAACTCGATTACGATCTCGAAACGTTACAAATTTCCGGGAAACATGGAAGAGAATTCCCCGAATGTTTAGCGAAAGCGAAAGAGGAAATCAATGAATATTTGCGTACAAAAATTGCCCAGAGAATTCCCCGAGTTTTAGGAGAACGAACCCTGTATAAATAAAGTCAATTTAATCTATCTTCTTTGAGTGTAAAATACCATTACAGTTTAAGTAAAACAGTGAAAAATACAGTATTAAAGTAAACATTTGCTGTCTGGGAAAATGTCGCTCATTGGGATGCAAAGACTGCACACGCAAAGATTCCTTTGCTCAGCTCCTAACATCCAAGCCGCGCAGTCATTGATCATATATCAATAATTCACTTTAAAACGTTTTTCCATGAAAGAATTGGCTGGAGTAGGAAATATGATTAAGTATAAATACAACGCAAGAAAGCGAAAGCTACTCTAGAAGGTGCGGTTTAGGAATTTAGCCTCATTGTTTAACCCTATTTACTAACTCCACGTACGCTTGCACGATCAAGCAAGCGTCTGCAACTATGGCTTTGTTAATGAATGAGTTTCAACTGGGAAGCAGAATTCAACAGAAGAAGGACAAAGCTTGACATAAATGATGTTTTACTTACCGATATTGATGCATTTTCAAGGTTCCATCTCGATTCCATCTTTGACGCTGTTTTTTGTGCATGATGATCGTATGACAAGAAGGAATGTGCTTCTAATTCTGTAAATAAACATCTCCAGTTTCCTCGCATCACGCGAGGAGAAATTTGTTCAATAAAGATAGCGCGCGAGTTTCAAAGGCGTACATGGTTGATCGGAGTAATATGAGCGCCTGCTGGGGAAGCCCCCAAAAGTCATTCTTTCCGTGCTCCAATAATAAAATAAAATTTGATTACAATAAAAACCCGCGAGTAAGAACCTATTATTTAGCCTAAACAGGTTCTTACATAAAGGGTCGTTAACACAAATTTAGGCTAATTAGGTTCTTAATAGGTTCTTAATTTCTGAAGAAAAAATTTTAATATTGTTATAGAGATTTTAGTGGTATTCGGCCTATTCCTTGTATAAAATTTGCATACCACATTAGTGCTTATGTAAAACCGAAGCAATAATCATTAAGAGTATGACATGATATACATGCACAGTAATGCTTTGTCCAAACTTAAAGAAGCATGTGTTAGTCCAAAGAATTATTTTGAGTTGTAACAAAGCATGCACGCGCAGTCTGTCAGGAATCCATTATGTCAGCCTTTTCTTTTTTCCTCTCCTCTTTTTCCCAAAGGGTTTCGGAATCGCTCAGAGGAATACACACCCAACAAACATGAGGGAGGCTCAGATTCGGAAAATCTGCGACACCATTCCAAGTTTGCTTTGGGTATCACAACGCCACAACAGTGATCTGGCATTTAAAAACCATCAATTGTTTGAGAACTCTAGTTGATCCTTGGCAAACTATAATCCACACTCACCAAACTGTTCGAAAACTTTTCAATTCCCTTCTCAGTTTATTGTGATTCCTTTTACTCAGAAGATTAAACTATCAATTTTGATTTTCTTAAATATTCTCTCTACTGATGTCCATATATTTCTTTTAATGTTAGTACCGAGAATTTGGGGTACATCCAGACAATCCTGTGAAGATGATGATTTTTGTTATTGTCATTGCTTGTTTCCTAGACACTGATATTATAAGTAGAAATTAGAAGTCAATCTCTGTACAAAATTTTATAGAGCGTTTTTTTTTTATGGAGTGAACAAGACTCGCGGAGAGAAATCCTTCGGGGCTGGGCTTATTTCATCCTCGAGAGGCGAGAGGATCACTGAGCTCACGAATCACGCGTCTCGCGCTAACGGGTAACGCAAGGGCGGGAAAACTGGCGTAGTCCGTACTCGATTGTTTTGGGTTTTGTTTCCCGTTTGGTTTGAAAACCAACCTGTGTTAACAGTGTAGTTGTTGAATTCAGGGACAAAACTAATCGACTGCGTTGTTACTTCGTCAGTGTTGAAAACGTGCAACAAAACTAATTAAGAATTTCTCTTATCAGGGCCATAACCAGACCTTTGGCATAGACGAGGCAAGATTTTGTTAGGAGGTTCTGGGAGCATGCCCTCCAGAACTGAAGTTTGGAGAACTATGAGCTCTGAAACTCTTTTATAAATATTTTTCATTCGGTATGTCTTAAAAAAACAATCTTGTTCAACTAGGGATTATTTTTCCAACTAAACGTATTTTATTTTTAATTTTGGGTTAAAATCAAGACGAGGCAAGTGCCTCGTCTTGCCTCTTGCTAGTTACGGCCCTGCTGTTATATGCTCAAATTCGTTGGAGCCGTAGAGTAGTTCACTTCCGTAACTCGTGTTGTCACACAACGCTTCTCCCAACGTTGCGTGACGACTCAAAGAACGACTGCAAAACAGACCCAGGGGCAGTTAGTGGGGGCAATCAAGAGGCAGCATTCAGAGAGCTGTTTGAAACTGGCGTGGACTCTCTCGCTTTCCATACAACTTTTCTTCGCCGATTTTCTCCCCGCAGTTTCGACTTTCCCTCCCCCCCCCCCACCCCCTTTACTGCTGCCCTGGGTCTCCGAGTTTGTGGTTTCATTGGCACACGAGGCTACAACTAAGCAGAAATCAACGGTTTATTTCTACATCTTTTGGCAAAATGCTATTACCCGTTACATGAAGTGGTAAACTCATTCCACTTCATGTATTTTTTTGAAGGCATCAGACTTGGAAAAGGTACAAGGCTAATAACATAAAAACTACTCGGTAAAAGGTTTGTTTTTGATAAACATTTGTCTGTCGGTAGGGTTAACAGCCACTTTAACTTGATTTATAACATAACATAGCTTTGAACTGCACCAACAGATTTTTTTTAAAAATTTGTAACGTTTCTTGTGCTCATTAGATAAGAATACGTTAAAAACAAAAACTTTTACATAGTTTTTTTTTAAAAAAATTATAACTTAAAATAACTTAAAAGTACAAATAATAACAAATGGGAAATGTTCAAACCATTACGAAACACCCTAATTGCGCGAGAGCGTATCAGCAACAAAAAAATCGATCAATAGAAAAAGTTTAAATTTCATTACTGAGTAAACTATTAATACAGTCAACTCTCTCTATAACAGACACCGTCGGGATCGGCCCCAACTGTCTGTTTTAGAGAGGTGTCCGTCTTATAGGGAGTTTAGTTACAGTAAAATGACTGAAAAACGGCAGGGACCATCACCAGGTGTCACTTAAGAGAGAGTTGACTTTATAACGGCTATGTGGCTGTATCTTTAATTATGTTACAACATAAAAACGACAGAGAAATATAATACCTAAAACTAACTACACCTGAAGTAAAATTTATGTTTCGATAAAAAGTCTACTAGAGTACGATAGGCTTTCGTTATGTCCGTAAAACAATGAGACTTTGAGCTTGTTTAAAATAGATCCAAGTTGTTGACTCTGTTTAGTCTGTGAACAGACCCCTAGCAGCGTTCTATCTAGGATTTATCGTTTGGGGGAGAAGTCCCGAGCTGCCCAAGGCCACGAGCTTCCTAGGGGGGTCCTACGGGTTTTTGAAATGAAGATGTGCTGAGATGCAATCTGGTGCATTTTGAGACACAATTAGTGCCTTTAAGGGGGAAGCTTCTACCCCTCAAATACCCTAGATAGAACCCTCCTAGTGGGTATATTAGGCGAAAAAAAGGGAATCGGAGCGTGTTCGCAAGGGATCTTTCTACCTCACTAGTCCAGGGAACCTGTTCACGGGTTAGATTACGTTTAAATCACTTAATATTATCCTAACAAAATAGTAAATAATCTTCTTTATCAAAGCGTAGGGCAACAAAATGAAAGTAGCAGCTGAGAAAAAATTTAAACATACAATCATATTGCACGAGAAAAACCTATTCTGTATAAAAGCGGCACGCATACATGATATTTAATATGATTCAGTACTTAAGTTCTGTTTCAGCGTCTTTTGATAACATGCAAACTCGCAGTTGTACACCAAAGATTGCGTTTTTCACGGTCAACAATCACCAAATCTTCGGCAACTCCCACTATTTGAAGATTGTGTCATTCCTGTGACCGCTGTAGTTGAATTGATGTGACTCGTTATAGAGTTCGAATTTTGCAAAGTGGCAAAGAATGTAGTGTAAAATGGCTGGGATTGGAACCCCAGAGTTTGCACATTACCGATCAGAAAGGCGCAACAATGAAACAGAACAGTGTGATATCACCTTACACTAAACATGATTGCTGCACTGTTGTATTGATAGGAGCTGTCCCTAGTAGGAGGGTTACCCTCTCCCCTGAGCCAAGCGTTTAAACGAGAAAAGTTGTCCCTGCCAAATGAGCCAAAACTTGGCTCTCTAACTTTCACGCCTACTCGATTTCGCATGAAAACGATTCATGTATTAAAAGCTCTCTTGGCTGGGGTGGCTCAAAATGAAGGGAGAACCTCCTACCAGAGACAACTTTTCTCTACATAGACAGACCTGTCTCTAAACAAGAAGCTTAGAGCAGCTTAAAACCAGCCTGTAAATGTTTGCCAGCTTTTGCTCGTTAAACAATTATAGTAGTTCAAAATATAAGAAAGTTAAAAAATGTGATAATTTAAAAAGAAAACTAGGAGAAGTAAAAGTTATTAGGCACTTGTTTGACAAAATTTCTCAGCCAAATCTCTACGACTTACATGTATCAAACCATCATTCAAAACTTTGTACGTTAACTCACCTATATCTCGCTGCCGATAGACAAACATTTGATAAGCTTTTTCGTGGTAATCACGATTCTGTCTATCCAATATCCTAATCATGTCCTCGTCAATTCCCAGCTTGCGAGCAAGCATCATCCATTCTACAGGAATTTTTCTGGACAGTTCCCTAAATTCATCATCAGTTGGTGAGCCATCTTTAACTGAATGGTAAACAGAACAGGAGATTAGTTATACTGTGTTATATATGGTGCACTTGGGCTGCCTGTGGTGTCATTGGTCTCAGTATGTGTCGTGATAACAGGGATGTCATAAGTATTTCTTTCACACAGTCAGGATTAAAGTGCTTAAAGCCGGGTTTACACAGGCGATTTTTATGTGAAAAAAAATTATATTTGATCATGTAGATAACACAACAATTATTTGTCAGCAGTTCAAAGTTTAGTGCACCAGTCAGTGCACCATAAACGACCTTGGACAGCAGAGATACGCACCTAGTGGGAGATGGGAGACTGGGGACCACATATACTGACGCAATATTTGCCACATTTTATGAGACGAGTCGACTACACGAGCAATTTTCCTATGTGACAATTTTTATTTGCACATAAAGCTAACACGCCAGCTTGTCAACAAATACATCTACAGGTAATACATGGCTAGGAAAACTCATTTTTAGTGCAGAATGCACTATTGTGATGGTTTGGTGGGTTGGCGTTTGCTAAACCCCTAAACCACTAAACCACTAAGCCACTAAACCGCTAACGCGGTGTAAACTTTTAATCACCAATTAATTAATTAATATCAATTAATTAATTATTTCTGTAAAGGGGGGAGGGGATGGAGAGCACCTGACCGTGTGCCCTTGGTAAATCGGGGAGTCCATTACGATACTTACAATTGAAGAACTCAAGGTATATATTTGTTTCAGAAAGCACTATGCTCTCCTTGTGGTACAATTCTTTCTGGAAAAAATACTTTGTGCTAAACGCATGCGCAGATCAGTCTTCATCACGAACATTGCGTTTTTCTTCTGCAGAAGGATTCGTGTAGACTCCGTGGCCCCAAGTTAAAACCACAAATTAATTGAATTAGACAGTAAGGCGTCATAGCAGATCATGTGAAATATTTCTTGATATGGCAATGCTGTTTTCTTAGAAAAGGTGATCTAGCATCTCATAATTAATTGATAACCTGATAACATCTGTGTTATAATCAATGTCGCCTTCTTTGCAGAAAATAAATCACGTTACCATAAACATCATGTTACATCCGTTTTTGACAAAAACAAAAGTATGTTACATGTTTTTGACAAAAACAAAAGTATCTCGTTTGCTGTTTCAATAACAAACTGAAATTCAAGCTATCGAAAATTAAAATAACAGTGACGTGTTTAGAAATTTTGTATTAAAGCCTAACGTGGTGTGCTTTTCAATGCGGTTGAATTCCTGTAGAATCCGTGGCGTTAATTTAATTAGACTTAAAAGGCATCACAGCGATCTGCGAGAAAAAAACAACAATATCATGTTACATCCGTCACTTCCTTTCCTTTTATTTGTTCTCCATCGGTTGAACTAACCTCCGTTTTATTTTGTAAAACCTCTGCCGCTTTAGTGTTTGAACATGCTTTCGTGACGGTTCCGACATTTCTTGAAAGAAATCTTCACACTACGTGCTTCTCGGCTTCATGCTTGAGTGAGCGTGTGACGTGTTCACAGCGCTTTCGTAAATCGTAATTAGGTATGCAAAAACTTGCACCGGGATTTTCGGCGTGAACACCTGATAATCAGGAAACAAATATCCTAGCTGTACTGCGTTTTAAAAACCCTTTCGAAAAAGATGTTTTTTGATTAGATTTGTTCTTTAGTTTTGAGAATCGTCTTTCGTGCAGTTTAAACCGTAACTTAATTAAATTAAACAAATGTCATCGATGTCGCCGTAAAACAAACAAAAAACAAGAGTTTCATGTTACGGCATTTTCAAGGAAAACAAAAGTATTTTGTTACAAACGAACGAAAGTGTCGTGTTACGTTTGCAAAGATTAACGTAAGGAACACCTAGGAAAGAATACAAGTAGCCTGTGAACAGTTTTTCCGAAAGTAAAGTAAAGCAAATAAACACGAACATATATAAAACATCATACTTTCAATTGTTCCATATTGCATTCTGCACTTACCAAATCATCGAGATTTTTTCATATTTCTTCTTCACTCTGTTAATTTATTTCGCTTTTACAGCAGAAAAATAGAAATGCTCTCATCTACACGAGCAAATAAAAGTTGTCACATAAAAATGGCTTGTGTAAACTCGGCTTAACTTCTATGACACTCGTTGGTTTTTGGCTATGGAATGTGCATGATAGGATAGAAATATAGCATGATTTAACTGAAAAACTCAGAAAAAAATTCCGAGTTGTAGATGGCTGCTCGGATGCTCGATCTGATCCGACTGGATCACGGAGGGTCGTGGGTTCAAATCCCATCTGGAACTTGGATTTTTTTCCCAAGTTTTTCAGTTAAATCATGCTATATTTCTACATAACGACTCACTTGGGCGGCTGGATGGTTTGCATCTCAGGTATGCTTTAATGTGACTGCACGATGCAGTTATGAGTCCTATGTGTACTTGTACTGATTTGACTATGTGACTGCGTGATGTGGTCCCAGGGGGGGGTACTTGGGATTTCAAGTGACGGGGATGATAGAAGGATTTTTTGGGGTTTGCAATGTTCGATTCCGGGATTTTTTTGGGTAGAAAAATTTGGAAAGTATTTTTTGATTTAAGTAGGGATGTTTTTAGGTATTTAAAACAATCTGAAGATTCGTGGTAGTGCTTTTTGCGTCGTTCTGTGAATAAAGTACAAACAAACATGTTTTGCTGTTGATTTTTGAGGGGTAAAATTTTGATCTAGGGATTTTTTTGGGTTATGTTGGAAGCCCTCGGGATTTTTTTGGGTCTTGAATTTTTCCCCCATTCGATAATCCCCGTCCTTTAAAATCCCGAGTACCCCCCTGGGGATGTGGTCCTAGTCAAGACCCACATTTCACCCTTGCTCACCATAGAGTCTCCACTGAGTAGCTCAGTGGTAGAGCATCCGACTAGATCGTGGAGGGTCGTGGATTCAAATCCCACCTGAAACTTGGAATTTTTTTCCGAGTTTTTCAGTTATATCATGCTATATTCTACATAATGACTCACTTGGGCAGCTGAATGATAATATAGATAATACAAATGACTTCACAAGCAACCAGGGCAGTTACTGTGAGAAAAAGAAACTAAATGCATTATACAATATAATGACCCGCAGTCAGGGAGGCAAAAGAGAGCAGGAAAATATTATACACTATTTGGGGCCTTAAATTTTATCAAATTATACTTAATGCCTAAATGGGTCTAATAGCAAAAACAGCTTGTTGATTACCTTTTTTTGCTTTTAGTCGCTTAGGATCGTGTGTGCTTTTTGGAGATGCAGGTGACCTTTTCCTTTTTATTTCATCCGAAGGGCCTGGCAGAAGAAAAGAAACAGTTATTGATTTTTTTGGATAATAATAATAATACTTTATTTATATAGCGCTATTTCTAACCAATAGCGTTTACAAGTTATTTACAATTAAAAATATCATATCTATATTAAAAAAGTTACAATTTGTATATAATAAAAAAAGATCAATAAAATAATTAAAAAGAATAAAAAGGCTAACTAATTCACCTAAGTTAATTGTAAAAATACACTAAATTGTAAAAATATCTAACTAAAAGCTTTCCTAAAAAGATGTGTCTTAAGTTTGCGCTTAAACTCTGAAATGCCATTGCAAGATCGAATGTCTAAAGGCAAGGCATTCCAGACTTGTGACGAGGCTACAGAAAAAGCACGAAATTCGTAGCTGCGCAAATTATAAACGACATCATCCAAGCGATGGCCATTCATAGAACGTAGATTACGTCTCGGGACATATCTCTTGATCATATCAGACAGATAAGTTGGGGCTAAGCCCATTAAACACTTGAATGTCATAAGAAGCATCTTAAATGTTATGCGCTCTTCTATAGGTAGCCAGTGAAGGTTATAAAGTACCCGTGTAATATGTTCACATTTTCGCGTAAGTGTCACAATCCGGGATGCTACATTCTGAACATGCTGTAACTTCTTTAAAGTTTGTTTAGGCAGTCCAAACAAAAATGAATTGCAGAAATCTAATCTTGATGATACAAATGCATGTACCAGCATTTCAGCAGTATGAAAACTTAAATATTTCCTAATGCGACTGATATTCCGAGACACTGACAAATCAATATATTATGCAAATGCCAAGTTCAATAGTTTCTGTTTAAATACATGTGTGATCAATAAACATGTTTTTTTTAAGATTTATTTTTCAATTTCAACATAAAAATTATGCACTGCATTTGATTTGTCTTCCCAGAAGTGGACAGTACTGTGCAGAAGCACAGTCAAGCAGAATATTATTTGCAGCAACTGGCATGGTACATTGTAATTCACATGAGCAGAGTATAATCAATGAGCAGAGGGAAACAAACAATATAACAACCCCGGAGGGGGCACTCCCATATATAAGCTATATAGGTATGTGCAGCTAGCTGTGAAGGGTATGGTTTTCAAGCAGTTTAGTCTGGGATAGGGTAAAGAAATAAGTGAGTTTTGGTATAGAATAGGGTATCATTTGCTCGAAAACTGATCAGTAGTATGAAGAATTAAGTCCAGAATAGGAATAGAAACTCGGAAGAGGGAAATTAAAGGCCTTCTTAAATGTAAATAAAATCATTGCGGCAATGTTGCTGACAGATGGTTTTCCATTAAAAACACAAACAGTGATACAGTTCTGAAAACGGCAAGTCTGGGGTAGGGTAGCTATTTTCGGTGTTTAGTCTAGTAAAGGGTTGCGAAATCAGCTGAACAGGGTCTAGCATAGGGTAAGGGTTTCAGAGTCCCAGCGGCACACCCCCACCCAGAAATATATGGAGTACCCCCCCCCCCCCCAGGATAACAACCAACCTGCAGGTGCAGTAGAATTCAATGTTAAATCCATGGGAGCAGGTTCTGCATATTGTGCTGATGCGCCTGTAAAAAGAAATGGAAAAAGATTTTCTATGACCATTACAGTATAATAATTATCACAACAGAAGTTTAGAATGCATTATAAACTTTTGTTGTTAACTTATTAGCCTCAAAGAGCCAAAAATACTAGGGCAAAGAATATTGATGTCAGAGCAACTTAAATTTGTTCATTGGTAACACCTATAAAAATTTATAATAAAAATTATTCCGACCTCGACAATATTGGTGTGGCTGCTTTAGAATGCCAAAATGGCAATGTTTAACCATTGCAAGCCACCTTAAAGAAACTTTTCACTAAGTAACAAAAAACCTGAAATTTGCTGCTCTACGTTCTTACTGAGTTTGCAAACCAAAGTGCACAAAGAAGTTCGCAGGCATATTTTTGTAAAGAAAACAAAACTTTTTTTCATTCACTGGAAGTTATATTCAAGTAAGACTGTACTGACATTCACCAAATGTACACAAAAACAACTCCAAATCATTGAGAGGTTTAAGGCTTACCTTTTGAGTTTTCAACTTGCACAGTTTGTTTGATTTCAGCAAACCCTGCCTGTAATCCTTTCATGATTTCTGTCCCAACATTTTCCACTTTTGTCTCCACATCTTTCACGTCTGATCTGACACTTTCCACTTGCAACTCGATGTTAGTAAGGTGTTCCTCAATCTGCTCATACTTGATTGCATTATCTTTCTCTGTCTTCAACTCAGCCTCCAGCTCTTGTTGCCTTTCTGTGGGAAAGTCTTTTTCAGCTAGCCTTCCGATCTCATCAATCCCAGTGGTGTCTTGTTTCAGTGCAGCGAAGGCATCTTTTGCCAGCTGTACATAACGATCAAAAGTGGCCTTGTTGATCTCTCGAGTACTGATCTGGTGACAAACCATGTTTCGCAGCAGGCGAAGCTGATCCAATGCTAAGGCATACGTCTCAGCTTGGTTTCCGGCGGGGCTGATAACAGAGTGGTGAAATGTCCCAGCTGATAAACCACGTGGTTTCACGTACAGTGTGTGCAACGTGCTTGGCTTGGCAAATGTTTTAGCAAAGATAGTGGCTTCGAAAAGAGCTGTACAGTCCCATTCCTCTATAGATTTATTAGTTGGTACATACCTTGTCTTGCCACCTTCATTTGTAAGGAACAGGTTTCTAACTGCCACAGAGTCGTCCCATTTTGGGACGCCAGGTGGAGAAGCGACCAGAGTGTCCCACATGAAGGCAAAGACTTGACGCAGGGCCACTGGGAACTCGTCGATCACAACATTAGAGAGCTTGAAAAAGTTCAGTTGCTCAGAAGAAAATGTCATTGTCCTGCTGGGCACTTGAATCTATCCAAGGATTGAGTTTGTTTCTGCAAAAGTGGAAAATATTAAAGGGGTTTCTGTTATTAGAATAGAAAGACCTTCAGTTGAAATCAAAAGAGACAACACATGTACACTAGATTATTCGAAAACATCTCTAACAAAGCTAGATCATATTTAGAATCTTGCTTACTTTGGCAGATTTATAGATAAACAATCAGCCAAGTATTTATTATCACCGCTTGCTTTTCTCCTTGTTTAGGAAAAGAAAATCATCTGCTGAACATGCTTTGCATTTTTGTTTGGGCTTTCACGCAAATTGTGAAAACCCATAAATTGCTTTTGAGCAGTTTTCCAGATTGAGCGGTTAGTTTTAGTGAAAACACGTATAAGCACTTATGGAAGCTTTTGCTGGTGTGCAGTTGAACCAAACTTTTGGGGAAGAATACCCACCGAAGCACAGAGACTCCCTGCCTTTTCAGCTTTTGTTAAACCAAAGAAGTTGGAGAAATGATTTGGCATCTTTTTAAATCTACCTAGAACTAGCTAGAATATTTGTAATGGTTATAAGCACTGTTTGGTTTGGTTTGGCTTGTCAAGTATAAAGAATTTAGCTTCCATGTGCACATGTTTTCTGACGCATATAAAATTTAGCTTCTAAGGTTGTATTTATGTTAGGTTTACTATCGTAAATTTTGAGCACTAAATAATATGTACCAGCTAAACAGAACATACATCTTTAAGGCCAACATTTGTCATGCTAAGGGCCTCTTCATATGAGCCCGGGAAACAAACAGGCTGTCTAGGTTACCAGGATGAATTTTGTTGTCTGTCATATGGAAAATTTCAGCCCAACCAAACCAAAATGGTGACACATAAAGTTGCATCGACTGCGACTATCGTAGCTTTATTGACATTTGCAACTTTACTAATAAAGCAAATTCACATACTTTTAAAGTGGAAATGCATACAAGGCAAAATTATGCCAATAATTATTTGCGAAAGCGAAGCTATTTTCTCAAAAAGGTTTATCGCAGTCCCAGGGGGGGGGGGGGGGTACTCTGGCTTGTTAATGACAGGGATGATTGAAGGATTTTTTTGGGTTTGAAATTTTCGATTTCTGGATTTTTTTGGGTTGGAAAATTTGGCAAGTATTTTTTTGGGGTGACTTGATTTAGATAGGGAATTTTTTTGGGTATTCAAAACGAACTAAAGTGCCTTGGCGCAGCTTTGGCGCATTTATGGTATGATGAATAAACAAAACGAGCATTCTTTGTGTTATGTTATTGCCCCTACTGGCAATTTAGGGGTAATTTGACAAGGGATTTTTTGGGGGGTTACTTTTGGTCTAGGGATTTTTTTGGGGTAATGTCGGAAGACTTAGGGATTTTTTTGGGGTCCTGAGTTTTGCCTCCATTCGATCATCCCCGTCATTTACAAGCCCGAGTACCCCCCTGGGATCACAGTGTTCATACACTGTATGGGAAAATTATCCTTCTGGTTGCCAAGATCTCGGTTTTTACAACTGAGATCTCGGTAACCAGCCTAGCCTGCCTTCTTATATATACACATTAAAATTTTTACAAAGGAAATAAGAATGAGATGAGATCTCGGTAACTGGGCCAGCCCGGGCAACCGGGCTCATATGAAAAGGCCCTAACAGGCATTGTTCTCCTGACCACTGAAAAGTTTTGTTCTGTTCAGCAGTTCTATAAATTCGCCCTTTGAAACTTTAAATCGTCTGTGATGTAAAATTTTACAAAAAGCCCAGTCAGCCAACACACTTAATAAGTCTCTTTGTGTATGAATTTCTTGTTCTTAAAATTTGTTGCGCAAAGGAAAAGCAGACCACTCGTATGTGTTTTATAGCAGCTGATTATTTGAAGTGTTGTGATAATCGACTTGACAATTATCGACAAAGGTTGTACTATAGACTTGCTTATCGACTACGTTAATTTTCGAAGTAAGCTAATTTTGATCGACATGACTAAGCATAGTACAAGAAAATTACGCTAGCTCACAAACCTTGTTTACGATGATTATATGAGCAAATATGAAGAAAGCTGTACTTGCGTACGTCTGACCGAGGCAAAAGGCAAAATACGCTATTTAAACTTCAGCAGCTCAGCTCTCTGACGCTTCGAAACGTTCACCAAGCGGCCATCTTGACAGCGGAGATGGCCCTGGGGTCGAAGTTGAAAACAGTACGTCATGTAACGAGTGTAAAGTGACCGCGCGCGCTGATGATGCAAGCATTCGGAATCTGCGCGAGCGAGCTGACGCGAGCTCAGACAAAACATAGGCACGCTAAGCGTGCAGGAGTTATTTTTTCAATTTATGGGGTGGCTTGGGGTGAGACTGGGTGATTGTCCTGTTTGGATGGTTTATGTCATGGCTTGAGCTTTTTGTGTATGGCGGCCCACAGAGTCACTTTTGCACAAAATTTGCTTGCAAACAAAATATTTTTTACATGCACTTTGATACATGTACATCAGAACTGTTTTATTCAATACGTAAATTTTCATCATTTAATTGAAAAACAAGTTAGAACTAATTTAATTATCAAAATGGCACGAAATGGCACATTCTTATTCTGCTTAAAGCGGTTATTTTGTTGCTAGCTTTTTAGCAACGGTAACGTGATACTTTGTTTGATACAGTATACGTTTGGCTTTTTGCCAAACACTGTAACATGATACTATTGTTTTTCTCACTTTTGTAACATGATGCCTTTGTTTTTCTCGAAAAAGCCATGTCTCCATTTAACACGCTCAATAGTCATTGAACGAAAAGTAATAAACGAATCAAATCAAAAACCACTCTCTTCGGGAAAATTCTTTAAAGCGCAGTACACCTGCAGTATTTGTTTCTTGTCAGAACTGTTCAAAAAAGATTTTGGTTCATTCATAACGTAAATTTTATTCAACAAACAAGAACTAATTGAGTTATCAAATTGTCACGGAATGGCACGCTCTTATTCTGTTTTTGCTATCGATCGTAGTTGCTTTTAACAGCAAAGTTAATACCTGTACCGGTTCATTTAATGTTTGAACGAGATGTTTGAAAGGTATAAACACAAACGCCACTTCTGAATTGGTGAATTGAGCAAGAAGCTCGAATAACCGAGTTGGAACAAGAGCTCTTAGAGCTTAAAACTGCGCTGGTCACGTGACTAGTCTAGAGGAGCCTTATAGGGGGATTAAAAAATGCACCCGACCATCCCCATTACCCGCGTCATAAAAATGTTGCAACTGACAAACAAATTTTAAGAAAACACCTTGTGTGACATTTCATGGTTGACTAGTTCCATCTGCAATTAATTATTTTTCTTTTATGCTAATGCTAACCAAATTCCCACGTTCCTGATCCGTGAGGCCAGACGATCTATTAAATTAGCATCCAGTGTTGTATCGAATTTATGTTTAAACACTGAACAATCGTTCCTAGAATGGAATATTAAAGCAAAGATTTAAATCAAATTTCAGAAGAACGCTTACGCTGTTTTTAGCAGAGTGAAGAAATAAAAATACATTTCCCCTAAAATATTGAATATTTCACACTAAACATGCTATAAGAAGACCAAAGGATTCGTAAATTTTTCACAAGTAGCTGAATAACAGCTTTAAAACATTGCGTGACTGGCCGATCACAATCAATGTCTTGTGAAAGTGAAAGCTGTCATGTCAGCACATTCTTTGACACGAATGTAATGGTATTTACGCACGGTATCAAGTCCGCTAAAATATTTTTTCCTTTCCTAGCATGAAAATTTAGTATTTTCTTTGAGTATAACACTTAAAAATCGAATATTTTACTTTAAACATGCTAAGTTAAGACCTTATTTTCGTAAAGTTTCCAGAGGTAACTGATTTATAGCTTCCAGACGTTGCGTGACTCGAGGTTTGGCCGAGCGGGACATCAGTCTACTCACCGACAAAAAAAAAACCCCGTCCCGCCGAAAAAAAATTGGACAAACATAATTTGCAATCAGGCGTTCTTAGGACAAACATGAAGCATGTGTGAAGTGTCACGCATAACGATCGTTTGTGCCATGATTTAAAATGCAAGTGTTAAACCTTAAAGTTTACTCTGTCCTTTAGTTTTTTTTTGAAAAACGCAGTTACATGTGTATATAATATAATATGAAAGAATCTCAATGAATCGGATACTTGTGCGAAAGGTTTCAAATTACTTTTGACATATGCAAATTTTCGCCAGTTTTATAAACGGCGCCGGTTTTAACAAGAACTAATTGAGCTATCAAATTGTCACGGAATGGCACGCTCTTATTCTGTTTTTGCTATCGATCGTTGTTGGTTTTAACATTAAGCCAAATAGAGCGAGAGATATCATTATTTTAGCTCCTTGCCGTGATGCTACAGTAGACAATCAATTAGCAAACAAGTCTGGTCGGCGCGTGCCGAAAGGTCAAAAACTTATCTCGCAAAAAAAAATTAATAAATGTTCACGGCACATCATATAAACTTTCATAACACATCATTTCTAGGTATAACGATTTAAATCGCCGCTTTATGCCAAATAGAACATTTTAGCTATTTGCTGTTGTGTTACCTGTCACGGTGATTTGTCAATCGTATGCAAAGTCGTCAAGAACTCACAAAGTCATGCTTCACTGAGCAGAAGGGAGTCCACCTGCAGATCAGCTGTTTTGTTTTGCTTTTCGCTGCAAGTCCGTGAGCTGTTTTCAGGTCTAAGTTATAATTAAATATCAGTATAGAATATCCACAATAAGGGATTGTCCGGAGAAAGAAACTCGCACGTACAATTAAAAGAAAGTGACAAAATGTCGCATGTAATCTGATGTAATTAAAATTTGACCTTTTGCGTCTCGATGTTTACGTTTATATTGTTGCTTGTTCGCTTGATCAATTAAAATTAATTATACTTTTTGGCCACTCTGGGTTCTGGCCGAAGAGATTTAAATTATTAGTGGATTTTCGAAACATTTGGTTGTCAGTTCAAAGTTATTGTTTTGAGCTTGAAATTTACTGCCGCTAGTGTAGTTATTTCCGTCTGCATACCATCATGAATTTTAAATAATTCTGTCTTTCCGCGTTCGGGCATTTACAGCTATCGATGCGTTTAACACTTTAGGTTTACCGGTCGGCCGTTCACAGCTGTCGTTACAAAATCTTTATTAGCCGTTCAGCCTGTATTTTTTACCACGGTCAGGAAAGCTAGCCTCTTCAAAACGAACGCTCGAATAAGGCAAATAACAATTTTGTGTTGGGCCTTTTGCTGATGGCATGCGCGTTGTAAGCAGGCGAGCGTTATGAAAAACACGTTTTTAATCCAGGGTTTATTCACAACTCACCAATTCCGCCTCCTACAAATTTAAAATCTTCAAACGAAATCGCCCACTACAACTGTGTCAGATTGCTTCGCCTTTATAAACTACAATTTGATTGGTTCTGATAGTACCTGAAATCTGATTGGTGTGACAAACAAACATACTTCGCTGACTGACCCACTGACTGATTACACGGAACATCATGCCGACTAAGAGGTTATTTTTGAAAAAATAACTCAAAAATGATCAACCACGGATTTATGTTAAACATTTCAAAGGAAAACTTTATCCGTAATAGATTTCCAAGGCCGTACAATGCTGTTTAATCTTCCAAAGATTATGAGTTTGTAGATTTTCTTCATGAAATTGCATCAAACGCTCAGTAAACACTGTAATCGAGCGCCTTAACGTATATATATTTGGACATGCTCGCCACGGGTAAATGGCTTGAGAAAAGAATGGGGCACCAGCAGTTGCAAGTTAAATTAAATGCCACTGAGCTCGATCAGGTGAACTCACAAAAACTGCTGGGAGTCACAATCGACTCCAAACTGTCCTTCGATGAACATATCGATGACCTCTGTAGAAAGGTTTCCCAGCGTATTGCTGTACTGAAAAGAATTAAGAAATTTCTCCCTTTTCAACAAAGGATAGCATATTACAACGCGATGATCAAGCAAGACATGCTCTACGCCTCCGTGGTGTGGTCGTCGTGTTCTCTGGGGAATTTGCAGAGGATTCTTCGTCTCCAGAAACGCGCTGCGCGCGTTATCCTTGACGCCGACACACGAGCGAACAGCGTTGAACTTTTCAAGATTTTAAATTGGCTTCCGGTTCATCTCGAGGTTAAAATAAACATCTTAACACAAGTGTACAAACGTATTAATGGCCAAAGCCCATCCTATATGAACGAACTTTTAGTGCCAAACTCTGAAATAAATGAAAGAAATAGTCGATATGGCTCTGTCAACTTGGCCTGCCCCCGTTTCAAACGAAAAACCGAAGGAGGGCGATCATTTAGCGTGAGAGCAACTAGACTTTGGAACACTCTTCCCAATTTCTTAAAGAAAAGTGAGAGTCTACATTGTTTTAAAAATGGCCTAATTGATTTTTACGCATCTAGCCTTAAGGACATTCATCATTTTACAGTTTTTTAATTCTTAATCCCTATTTTTAGAAATTTCTGTATTTTAATTCAAATTTTAAATTGTATATATTATGTAGTTGTAATTTGTAATCCGAGGGCCGCTTGTTTGTCAGTAGTTTTTACTGTTTGCCGTTACCCTCTTTTAATAAAGTTGATTGATTGATTGATATAGTTTTAGCAATTTTTCTTGTTTAGTTATGGTTGAATCTTTTACTCAGTCCATAACGTAAATATGACGTCATCGGGCCACGCCCATGATCACGTGACCAATAAAGAAAAAGTCTAAAATTTTTGATGTTTTGCATGTTATCAGAAAATCATTCATGGTGTCATGATCTTTATTTGTTTTTGTATCTTGGTAAGTATGGGTTTCATTTCATTATAGAAAATAATTTTTTTAGAGAGATTAAAAATATTGATTTGTCCATAAAATTTTTATTAAAAATGATTTAAGCAAATGAATACTTAGTTATGTTCCCGACCCAGGTCGGAAAAATATAACGTCGAAAAAAAGTGAATCAAATTAAAGACCGCCAAGTATTTAGATTTTTTCTGCAAACCGGAAATCATTTTGTTAACGCATGCGTAATTCATCTGACAAGAGAACAGTGCGCGCGCTAGTTGTACGCGTACGCTTTTGAGATTATTTGCATGTGTAAAAAAACTGCTTTTCCTGGTTCAATTTAATCTGACTGATTCTCAGATGTGAAGTCAACTATTAGTCAGGAAGTTTTTCGGTAGTTCTTATCGTTTCATCTTATTTGGCGAGTTTGAAGAAGTGCTCGAAAGGAAATTTTTTTGCACATCTGGCGCGTACAGATAGCGTGAGTAACCCGTACACGCAATACAGCGCGCGCTCTTTTAGCACCTTAGCAACGCGCGAGAAATCCGTCAGTGGGCCCTTAATCTCGTACCCAGATGTCTACTTACCACGGTAGTACACTTCGGTAGTACACATCTGGTCAAGTGCGTTCAGTTTGCCAATCTGATTGGTTGATGAAAAGCTTCAGTATTAGCGCGCGGAAGATGCAAACTTTGTTTCGCACGCGCGCACCGTACGTTAGTTAGTTAAAAATATTTGGATTTAAAGGCTTTTCTTAAAACGCGTTCGTGTATTAACGTTACTAATGCGAATAAGCTACAGATACAGTTTGTAGTTTAAGCTTGTTAGTACAAAATGTTTTAAAATGACAATATATATGTGGGTAAAAAGATGGGTGAAAAACTTTGCAAATCTGACGCGTTCTTGACGCGTACGGCAAGCTTGTACGCGTCAAACACAGCGCGCGCTTTTCCTTGGCGTTGAAGGTTGGGTTGAATGCTTTAATTCATCAGCAAAAAATGAGTGGCGGCTCTTTTCTTCCCTAACTCTATCTCAAGATTGTGTTACTTGTGTTTCCTTGTATAGAAAAGAAGTTTATGAGCTATTTACAGCGGCCAAGTGAGCTTTTCAATGCTTTTCATCCACTAAATAGCCGAGCATGCGTAGTCGTGTCGTGTGTCAGATTTCTGACAC
Organism: Oculina patagonica; assembly: GCF_052425735.1. NCBI lineage: Eukaryota > Metazoa > Cnidaria > Anthozoa > Scleractinia > Oculinidae > Oculina > Oculina patagonica. The sequence continues at coordinate 22,592,191 of NC_135762.1, forward strand.
ATTTGACGCGAGCAAAATCCGACTTTTAATACCAGATGTTCTCTCCGAAGGTTGAGAAGAACTGGGTACGAGATTACGAGCAGTTAATAATAGTTGAAAACTGCGTAGCGTCTTTTATGCTAGAAATAATTGTTAATGTTCCAAAATGACGCTAAATGGCGGTATAAAACTGCTCCGACGTTTCGGCAATACTGCCTTCTTCAGGGTGGCACGAAGAAAATCAATGCCTTTTTCTTCGTGCCACCCTGAAGAAGGCAGTATTGCCGAAACGTCGGGGCAGTTTTATACCGCCATTTAGCGTCATTTTGGAACATTAACAATTATTTCTACGAGATTACGAGCGCCTAGTGGTTTCAACGTTGACGCATGCTCAAATAACGATCTCGGATAATTTCTATTCTGCTGACGTTTGTGTTGCAAATGTCTGGAGAAAAAATGGCAACTTTCGTCTAGCTTTTCTTGAGTTTCCTTCGGTGAAATTTCGTAAAAATTGGCAAAGGGGTTATAATTATTTTGCTTTACGTGGCGCTCGTTTTTTAGGAAAATCTATAAGACGTGTTTTTACGCAGAGGGAAAATACACAAATTTGCAGCTAGCAAAGAATCTGCCTTAAAAACCTTTACTTTTTTCCTCTTTACAATTTTTTTCCAGGTTGTCTCCATGTACTGTAAAAATTTCGGAAGATTTCACCGAAGGAAATTGTAGAAAATAGCACTCAAAGCCAGCTAAACACTAAAAGATGCATTTGTTTGGGTAGTCTTAATTCTCGACTTGAACCCATTATTTTAACAGAGATGGTTGTAGAACACTATTTCATCATTGCTGATTGCATTGATAAGTTCTGGCGAATTAGGACTACAAACGAATGCAAAATCACATTTCAAAGTATGACACCAGCGCGCGCCACATTATAAGTGATTACCCTATGGAGCCACCATAAGCTCTCTAATTGTGTTAAAGCCACGACTCGACTCCATGAGGGTGTATTGGACAACCCTTCATATATGATGAGGGTATATAATCGGCGTTTGTTATTTTTACAGGCTGCTCGTCAAAACTTTTCGCACTAAAAAGACGTTTTTTTTTTGTCGGGACAAATAAAACTGTCCGTATCATGAGCGGGTGTCCGTAGAGCGGGGTTCCACTATATTTTACTTTACTTTATATCTGCTATACTATACTGAATCAAATTATATCGATCCGGGATGACATGGCACAATAGTGATGATCCGAGATGACCTGACACAAGTAAAACAAAAAGGTGATTGACTGTTTCGAAGAACTGCACTCTCGGGCCGTCTTTTGGGGTTTTTTTTTTTTTTTTTTTTTTTTTTTTTTTTTTTTTTTTTTCCCCCCCTTAGTCTATCTCCTATTTGAAAAGAATGGCCAAATATTTGGCCCATTGACCAATCAAACACGTATGTCCAACACTGACCATAAAATCCCGGGTTTCTAAACTTCATTCTAGCTTCACACTTTCTAATGCATAGAAGTATGGGAAACTATGAAAAACTTTGGAATATAACGACCATCCTCCCTACTCACTATTCTACTCTTGTCATTCTTTAAAATAAAAAATAAAATAAAAATTTTATTTATCCTGAAGGGCCAATCTTTTTTTATATCTTTTATAATTTATTTACTTACTTCCACAGTTGTTAACGTGTAGCTAGGGGTTATCATTCTGTTGTCATTCTTTACCTGCTTCTACACTCCCGGGGTACTTCATTCAGAATCGGACAGAGTGGGGGGGGGGGGGGGGGGAGCCCGGGAGAATAGGAGTTACGAGTAGTACGGGAGGTGGGAGAAGGGCGGGTGGGAAGCGGGATTCCCAAGGCATACATACATACATACATGCTTACAGGCCGGCGCCGGAGACAGGGAAAAGCTGATAATAATTTCGTAACATTTCATAATAGTTTGCAATAGAAATAGCACAAAGGGACAGAAACCACTAAGGAAAGGGGTGGGAACCGGAAGTACAAGGTAAGGGAAGCGAGAAGTTCAGATCACGGGCCCTGGACATTGCAACCCAAGTTACAGATATCACGGAATTTAAGTTCACGGAAAAACAGTATGATGATGCAGGGTGTCATTACCCCATTCAAGAGAGGATGCCTCATTAAGGGTTTCTCTATCGACGATAAGTACGGTGATATTACTTCAGTTATAATATACCAAAAATAAAAAAATCGGCACTTGTCAAAACGCAAACAGAACCTGACCTTGTTCCAGGAAATGTTGTGATCCAGACTGCCAAAGTAATGGACGACGCACGCAAGTGCTGGAAAAATCGGAACATTGGTGGTATAATAGCGGAGATAAGAGAAACGACCGATCGAGTAATATTCACCCCGGATGATCACACACCGGAGAATACTCGCTAACGGGTCAAGAATGACCGCTTTGAGCAACACTTTGACTTGCTGGCTTTCATGTAAAGTACTTAGTACTATCTTCAGTTTAGCCTCACAATGGAAGCACCGGTTCTCGCCGGACGGTCTTAGCTCTTGGTTGGGTGACCAACTTGGAGGACCCCGCGTTATGTAGATTCTTATTTTCTTTAACAGCTTTAACGGCGTTTTTAGTTCACGCATTCGCGTTCAACCTTGTAAATGTACGTTGGTGTTCAACGTCATTCCCAGGGCCGTTACTACAAAGCCCCTACAAAAATGCTTTGGCGCAGGTAATCGAGTACCACAAACCGTCAGAAATGGTCAGAAATATCTGTTTTTTCCTCGTGTTGACAGGGGTCTTGTTCGTCTGCAACGCAGGCTACAGAATTCAAGACTCTCCCAGAAAGTTTTCTGGGGTAGTTCTTGGTGTAAAACCTCTTGTCAGCTGAGAAATGAAGACTAAATGACGCGCTAAAGATGTGAGCTGTTTTGCAAAATTTATTTTAATCGATTTAATTTTTTTTAACAGATAAATAAGCTGAAATTTTTACTGATAGCTAAGAAATCACGACAAAATTAACAGACATTTGAGATTCCAGCATCTCGGATGAAGACCGTCTTTATTTCGTTCACGTTTTTTCGTTAACTCAAAATAAATCTGAAATCACCTCAGAAAAGTATTATGTTCCCTCTCACGCAGAAACCAGCTTTCTGAAACATGAAAAACGGCCTAAAATGAAATCTCTCATCATTTGCGAAACACACTTTCAAATGATATTTCTCTAATTTGCTATATATTAAGCGTGAAATTCTTTCCGCTGTTCTCCGTTTTTACAAATTGTCGCAACACCGCAAGCTACACACGTTGGTCTGACCATTCTACGAACTCTGTCCTTAAGGGTAGAGACCGTGACAGCATTCATGGACGAAAACAGATTGGCGTTTGGTAGAAAGTAATGAGGACAGTGTTTGCTTTCTAAAAACTTTTCCAAGCAGCGCAGAATGTCGAGAAAACGATCGCCCAATTTTTCCGCGCACCAGTTCATAGGATCACTGATTTGATCTCCTACGTGAAAAAGTACGGTTTGTAAATGGTACATTGATAGCCCACACAGCGTTTTGTCTCGGTCTCTTATTTCTGCCAGAGATAACAACAAGCGATATTTTGTTGTGCCGAGAGAACGGAGTTTTCTCTTTTCCGCAGACAAAAATGATAGTTCCCAGAGGGTTTCTGGGTCGCTTAGCGGAAATGCACACGGTTTGCCAATAACGTGAGAGGGAGGCTCTGATTTGGAAAATCTTTGACACCATTCCAAGTTCACCTTGGGTATCACAATCGTCGGTATCAACTCGACTACTAGAAAACCACTGTTTATTTGTAGAACTATTGTCGAGCCTTCGCAGAATACATCCACATTCACTACACCGTTTGGGAAATCGTCAATCCCTTCCTCAATGTTATTGTTAAGGGATTTTAGAGCGTTTTTCATTGTTAAATGAAGCTTGGAGCGTACTAGGCTGGCGGAGAGAAATCCATCAGGATCCACACAATCCTCCCAAGTTTCACAATCGTCCAGTTGTAGTCTTACGAAGCCATCCTCCTCGGCGCGATGAATAAAAAAGCTTGCACTGTCATCGAGGTACACAGGAACCCCAAACTCAAACCGATCGCTTTCCTTTTCCACCATATCATCATACCTAGCCCCGCTGCGGAGGATTTCCCCGACGGTAAATCGATCGCTTACGATTTGTGCATTAATTAAGACTTTAAACACAACAGAAAAAGCCAGACGCTTGTTTTGCTTGACTTGAGCTTTCTTCTGTCGCACCTGACGCGAATAAAACTTGTTAAGTTCGCTGGTTAGCTTCTCTTCATACTTGTAAACTTTGCAGTTGTCGTGCCGTTGAGGCGAAGACGTTTTGTTTAACTGCGTACACGATGCGAATTTTTTATGCAGATTTGTGTGCGACATGGCTTTTTTGTGCAATACCTTTCTGTAAAGGTCTGAGTCGGAGGGGAAACGGCGAAGATATCGCGGCGGATCAGAATTTCCATCCAAGCTTCGTTTTCTCGACACCAAGTCGCTCGTTTCTCTCCTGAAATTTGTGAAAGACATTTCAAGAAAAAAGGCAAAACGTTCGACGCTGGTTGATATTTATAAACAGCAACTGTACAAATAACCGTTGCACCTGCTGAAAATCAATCACGTGACTTAACCAGCTTTCGCAGGCGTTTGTGAGCACGTCATGAGCGGGTGTCAAAACAATCTTTCTTTTTTGGTAAAGGGGTTTTTCAAATGTCAAAATCTTTATATGTTTGGAGGTGCATGGTTGAGATTCCTGGAAAGAGGGAAATTTGAAATTATTTGGGAAATCTGGAAACAGGATGCTTTGAGGAGTGTTGCTATTTTTAGAGAAAAACGGCTTATTATTTTTTTGCGGTAGCTATGTAAATACACAGCCTGTCAAAAATAGTTAATAATCGGACAAAAAGAAAGAATTTTTTTTAATTTATTAGTTCAAACGGTTGTGTATTTTAGTGTTTACTATTATTTTAGTGTCAATATTTCTTATAATAAATAACATTTATAAATGCTTAAAACCTTCTAAGCAACAATAACAACAGAAAAATAGAACTTATATTTTGTCTTTCGATCTTTTAAGCCAAAAGTTGATTGGTCGCCGTTTGGGGAGATAACTTTCTCAGTAAGTGTTCCGCATTAGAAACTAGAAAGGATGAAAATAATAATTGTCTTGCGATGGTGAGAACCGTTTGCTAGTTTTTTCTTTTTTTCTTTTCTCAGACAAAATGCTGGAATTGATTTTCTTTAACGGTTAAGGAAAGAAAACTTATTCCGCAAGAGCTTTTCGCCACTTAAGAAAAAAAAACTCCCGGAAATTGTTTCGGTTGGAACATCAAATGGTTCGGAAATTTTTCCGGAAATTCTTTTCCGAAGTTTTCGAGTACCTACACAGAAGTCTCCAGTTTTCCCGGTTGGAACGGAACAGTGAAAATTTCCTTACCATTTGTGTGTTTCTTTGATTCTAATTCTTCTTTGAAGAAAACTTCGACAAGCGTTTGTCAAAGTAAGTCGATTGTACGGAGTACTTCCGGTTCGTTTTGTACCTTCTGATTTCCGGTCAGCGGACAGAATTGCATCATCAGACGATGACATTGCAAGTGACGTCACACCTCGTTACTTCGATCGAAAACTTGCAGTGTTGTGGGTGAATTTTGTGTTGTTACTCAACACTAAAGTTCACCATGTCTACCCCGGCTAGAAGGCGGCTGATGAGGGATTTTAAAAGGTAAGACAATTTTCCTTACTAGTAAAATGGGCCATTGACGTTTTATATTGGAAATTATCCGCACAAAAGCGGTGAAAAGATGCACACATCGCGAATGTCGTTTCGTGTCGACGTTCTTGTCTTCAATGTTGCGTTTCTTTCAATATCTCTAGGCTTCAAGAAGATCCCCCAGCCGGAGTTAGCGGTGCTCCATCGGAAAATAATATTATGTTATGGAACGCTGTTATATTTGGGTAAGTAAAGACTAGGATGTTTTGGCGAACTTTTTGAACGAGGCAGAATTGCGTCTAATGCATTCCTTTTCTTTCTCAAACAGTCCACAAGATACACCATTTGAAGACGGTGAGTTTGCATAACTCGTTTCGTCTTTATTCATTGCTGTACTATGCACATAATAAAAAATCCTTGCGTTTTTATCTGCCCTATTATTTCGTTTCGTTGTTATTAGAAAAACAGTGTTCATACTTAATAAGTACATTTCTGTTTCTCGCAACAGGGACGTTTAAATTACAGATGGAATTTACAGAAGAATACCCTAATAAACCGCCGACTGTTAAGTTCATATCAAAAATGTTTCACCCCAACGGTAAGTTAAGCCATCGAACCTTGCCACGAGTGGTTTATTCTGGCTTTTATCGATTTGCCTTGCGTTTTATTTTAATCAATTTGTAGCACAGTATAATCTTGCATGTTGAATTGGTTGTGCGAACTTGTGGTAATTTTAATCAGCGGGAATGATAATTTTACTCTACCAGGAATCGTTTTATTCGTGGACCGAGATCTTTTTGTAATGTTGCTGTGATCCATCCTTGTAAATGAAATTATCAAGAGCCGAAATATTTTACATGATTTTAGAATTCTGGTGCATACTGTGTAAGAACTGAAAACTTCGTGTTTTTGACCGGAAGTTCGTTTTCCAGTAGACATGTACTGAATGTTGCTTACAGTAACAAACGGAGTCAAACCCCTGTATTTTTCTGCGCGTTAAACACGACAGGCATTTGAGGATAGGAGAAAAATGTAAAAAGCAAAAGCCATTGGACGTGTTTTCTCTATAACCTCAAGTTCTATCTGATAAATCATCACTAGAGTGTTATATAGAAGTCTGATACATTGTTTTTGCTGCTTTTTGTGTATGATGCAGCTTTACTTTCATGGGAAACTGTGTGATATGGTTTCACTGTTTTATACTCCTTGAGAGGTGATTTTTTTATTGTGGCATGTATAATCTGATTCATGAATCAAAAGTCAAAGAACGTGTTTGGTTAAATCTTTGAACTCACAGCTGTAGTTTCAAACCTCAGACACTTTTTCACTTTCCATCAGCCTTTAACTTTCACATTATAATATGAATCACTGAACATAATAACTATGACAAGCGGCATTCCCAGTCAGTCTGAAATCTGTCACCTTTCTTTCGACTCTCAGTCAACTGCCAGTCAACAGATTACCGACAGGTTACTGACAGTCTACTAAAAGGCCAATGACAGTTTCCCCCCCCCAAAAAAAAAAAAAAACAAAAAAACAAAAAAAAAAAAACAACAGAAATTTGTATGTAAAATAGAGCAAAACTGACACAGAGCATTAAAATAAATTAATTAAAGGAATAGACAAAGTTAATTAATTTTATTTTCATGGATCTTTATACATGTAAATCACCTATTTACCATTCAACGCTGAGCTGCACAAAAAACAACACAATGGAAAAAAGTCTTCAAATCTGATCTACAAAACCTGAAGTAAAGAAACACTGTTACCTCAGACAACTAAGCATAAATTAACCAAATAAACCAATCAAGTTTCTATCGCTCTATAATGCAGTGTGAACCTTTAGACAAGTGTAAGTTATGTATGTGTAAATAACATGTCATACATCTAATCATCCAATATGGTCGATCTGAGCGCTGAGGGAATTCGTAGAGTGATGTTTCACAAACCAATTTATAGCCAGAGATAGTTCCAAAATAAAATATCAGAGCCGACGCGGACGAGGAGCCGCGGCGACGGGCGGGGAGGCGCCGCCCGACCCCCGAGGAGGGGATGGAGGGACGGGACGGGGAAGCGCGAGGACGCGGCCCGCGAGAACAGGACGGCGGGGGAGGGCGGGGGCGGGGCGAGGAAGACCAGCGCGAGGGACAGGAAGTGCCGCCGGGGAGGGGCCCGCGGGGGGCGGGCCGGACGCGGGGGGAGCCGGCGCGCCCCCGCGCCCGGGTTCAGTAATAAAAGTATTCTTCATAACTAAAATTTGCTTGAATCAAGTTTTATTTGCTGAAAACTTTAAATACGGATTTGTTTACGATAAATGCTACCGACAGGCTACCAAGAAATTACTGACATATCACCAACTGTTTGCCCACAGTTGGCCAACATGTTTATGTTCATGCTTGTAAAACCGGTTGGCAAGCTATCTGCCAACAGTGGGTCATTTGTCGGCAAACAAATTGCTGACAATTTATTGGCCACCAAACGCCTGTCTTGTTTCATAGATACAAAGAGTAATAATAATTTGCAGAAGATGATCTATGCTTATTGTGGTGACCTGTCTTTGCAGTTTATGCCGACGGAGGGATTTGCTTAGATATTCTTCAAAACAGATGGAGTCCTACATATGATGTGTCAGCAATTCTTACATCAATACAGGTTAGTTTCCATACTCTCAAAGGCTGTTTAAGGTCATTGCCCCAAAAAAGAACTGAACATAGATTTTCAACCAAACTTTGCCTACTGGTTGATTACCTAAAGGGGACTTATATTTTGAAATAAAAAAGTGGGGCCACCATATTCGTTAAGGAGCAGGAAGACCTTGTATATACCATATACGGGAATTCCTTAATAATAATTAATAACTCCCGTTCAAGTACTAGCAAAACGCAGGTTTCCAGTTAAAAGTTATTTTTCAAACATAGAAATTGATCTGTTTCCATTTTACGGAAAGAATTTGATCACTACTCTCAAATAATGAGAAAAAAAAACAATAGGCAACCATACTCGTTTTCGAGGAAGCGACGATTTAATTCTCTTGCAGACTAAGCCGCATAGAAATAAGCCGCCATTTTGTTTATGTTTGCGTGCTAATTACGCGAAAAATTCCGCGCAGTAAGGATGCACAATGCAATACAGGGCAATGACCTTAAATAATTGTAAGTGCGAGAACTGTTATTTCAACAATTGACCATTGTGCCTTTTGGTGGGGAAGAAGAAATGATAATCATTGGACATATAAAATAGTTGCTTTAAATTTCAATTAGTGCCCAGGGTGCTTATTATTTTTGGCAGCTCAAGGGAAGGCATTGGAGACAGGCTGGTTATTTTTCCTTGACACCTCTGAAGTGCCCAGATACTATAAAATAATTTATAAACATTAGGTTCTGACCAGAAGACCAATCAGATCATGTCCAGTATTGAAAGCATCAAAATTTATTGCTAGCATTGCTATTTTCTTGGTATTGCAATACCAAAAATTAATCTTGGTATTAAATATTGGCCCATCCTCACTCAAAACTAGACTTTACACAGTACACTGGACACTTAAGGCCTGGCCAAATGGAGATGCAAGTAGACACAAGGGGTGCTTACCATTTGTAAGAAAAATCCGGTTGGTGTGACCGTTGCATAATGGTAAGCAATTTTCCGAGTATAACGACCAACCGGATGAGATTTCGCTTACCATTATTCTACCAGGCATTTCTTTCCGCTCACTCTATCTAGCGCGAAATTCAGTGTTGTTTTCTGTCGATATAACTGAATATTTTTTGATGAAGAAGATGGGCTGATGCTGTTTACTGCCGTCAGCTGTTCCATGAGACGCGATTTAAACAAAATACAAGGTTATTTTAAGGTAACTGTTCCCACCTATGCACCAAGTGAATTTCGCAGTCGAGTGACAATTGGCACGTTCGAGCTTGATCCTGTCCTGAGAAAAATATTAACAAATTTCCAATGTGGGGAATACCAGAGGCAGGCAGCTTCTCTCCTGTTAAACAAGTGCTGACATTTCTATGGTGGAAGTGAACATACGCGTTCTATATCGGTATAAAGCCACCATATTGTAAACATGTCAAAAACCGCGTGGAGGTCCTCAAAACGGAAGATTTGTTCAAATGGTAAGAAAATTTCCGTCGGTTCGTTCCAACTGGAATAAAAGGACTACCTCAAAATGTAGTCCACAATTTGACTTCAAACCGAAATTTCCAGATTTTTTGGCTAAATGGTAAGCACCCAAGTTTTCAACTTGCGTCTCCATTTGGCCACGACTTGCCTTGACTTGCATTCACTTTGGTCAGGATCAAATTTGCACGCAAGTCAATGCAAGTCAATGTTTTTCACCATTTGGCCACCCAATGCAAGTGAATGCAAGTCTTGTCGTTTACCTCAAGTACCGAATTTCAGCGTGCGCAGTAGCATTGAAATGGCTTTTTTGACAATTTGATGTGCTTGCGAGTAAACTTGCGAGTCTGTTTGGTTAGCCAATGCAAGTCTACGCAAGTTCAACTTGCAACTACTTGAGTCCACTTGCTTTCTGATTGGCCAGGGCTTTACATTGGAGGATTGCAGAATATGTAGAGTGCACTTATTGAAATACGGGGCATTTATTAGGGGAAAACGTACTTGTTGGAATAGTGGTGCTTATTAACAGAATGTAGTTGACTCTTGGGGCATTTAATTGTGGGAGGCCTCTTTTGGACTAAAGATGTTAAATTGAATTATCAATTAATAATGGTACTTACATAACAATCGTGCTTAAAATTAATTTGCTTTTATTTTGCAGTCTCTTTTAGATGAGCCAAACCCAAACAGTCCTGCCAACAGTTTAGCAGCTCAACTTTATCAAGAGAACAGACGAGAGTACGAAAAAAAGGTCATCGCAGTTGTGGAGCAGAGCTGGTTGAACAATTAATATTTCTTTCTATCGAAGCCTGCTTGTCAGGCGAAGTTTTCTTCTTCTCATTAATCTATGGTTTGAATTCTGTCAACACTTGCATCTTATATGCAAACATGACAGAAAATGTGTCAACTGTGCTTTAAACAGTTGCTACGGACTATTATATCTGCAAATAGAAGCGATATCATATGGTGTAGGTAATCTAATATGTAAATTTTGCAATACACTAGGATTATCGAAAAGTTTTTGTATAGTAGCAACGTAATTATTCTTTAAGTGTTTAGTGTTGTTTATGTAAAAAAATGAAGTCGAAGTGCTTTAGTTATCCTTTTCTGTGGTTATAATGAGCTGGTTTTGTTTTAATAATAACTTGGTGTACATACACAGGAAATAAAATTTATGAACATTGCAGTCTTTATTTATTGCTTTGAACTGGTCTCGAGGTGACAGCAAGCAAGACAATTTTTATTGGTGATCTTTAAAAATCCATGTTACATGGGACAACTTTTAACACAACATTGCTGTAACAGACTGTTACAAGACAGGTAAATTGACCGGCTGTGACACGGACTTTGCTGGGCTGTTTTCAACATCTGAACTTACTTCAGTTTACTATTAAAAGAGGGTAGGGTCTTATTGATACTGTAATAATCAATTTAGCGCCCCCTTCCGAATAAGCGCCCCCCTTCGAATGTGTTTTTGTTAATAAGCAGCCCTATTCCAATAAGCGCCCATACATGCCCCTATTCTTAAAAGTGCCCCTACTGTGGCTAACTGACCCTGTCTCGAATAAGCACCCTCCATTAAGGTAACAAAGGTATAAAAACGCCCCGGGCGCTAAATCGAATCATTATTAATGGTACTTTGCCCAGGTGCCAAAAGTTTTGTACCACACAAATCTAAACTACCACTGGGTTTCTTAATAGTTTTTGCAGAAAAGGGAGATCCACATAGAAGAAGAAGGGAAGATAGAATTTTAATGAAGAAGAGGGAACCAACACTAATGTATATCACAGAAATGTAAAATGTTTAATGGATGACTCTGTGAAACAGTTCTCTGGAGATAAACTTAAACCAGCTGTGATGCAAAATAACTTGATGTTACATACTTTCAAATAAAAATGCTGAATTTATTTGAGCAAAACAAAACAGTGAGGGTCAGCAAAAACGAAGGGATGTTACTTTTGTCAGGTTGTGTTTATGTGTACTGCAAATACATACTACAGGAGAATTATTACTATATACAATGAATTTAAATATCAACATGTCTGAGAATGCCTGACAGACTTTCTCTCTGATATGACAGTACACCCTGCATTTTTGGGCACTTCAAGCCAATGTCAAACACAAGTGTCATTTACTAGCACAGGGCTACTATTCTTGAAGTTATGGCTTTTGACAACAGTCCACGCTTTGTACCACAGGATAGCCATGCTTCAGTGCACTCGTGGTCTTTTACTTATTCTAGGGAAGTGTCCTGTGCGTGGTCATCTGTTGTGCCCTTTTTTCTTGGAATGATGATGACGTAATTCATTAGGCGACATGCTCTGATCTACATTAGACTTTGGAACATGTGAAAATGGTGATTCTGTGTAGCCATTGTAGTATAAGAAGACTCCTTTACTGTACTCAAAAGACAGGTACATGATTCCAGCATTTGGAGCAATCTAGATGAAAGAAATAGCCGGTTACCACAAAATTCAGTGCACAGTATTTCTAGCCTGACATTTCTTATTGGATGATGAATTCTTCCCCTGAGCCCCAGAGATTTTTATTTTGTTTTATTATTAGCCTTAAATAATCTGATCAGACCCTCTGTTTTATTTAAAGTTCGTTAAAAGCATGCAAGCCAAAATATTATAAGCCGCTTGGGAAATGTCTGTGGACAGACTAAGCACCACAGTTTTTGGTGTAGCCTGCAGTGCAAGCATTTTTTGGCGTTCGAAAAGTTAAATTATAATAATTGCATTTGACGGTAGGAGAACGCATCCTAATCTTGCGGTGGCCTGTGGCCCCGTGGTTGTCATGTGAACGCACAAGCGAGAGTGGTTCTATGTGTGGTATTATGTATGTTGGTATGTGGCAAGTTGGCCTCGATCTCATGTGATTAGACATAAGAAAGCAATTATTTGCGTCACAGCAACGTCAACAAAGACAGCGCGCGCAAAAACAATTCATGAAGCCTGTAAACAATTTTTGTGTTCGACGGTAGGAAAACAAATCCTAATCTTGTGGTGGCGTGTGGTCCCATGGCTATCCAGTGAAAGTCGTTTTATGTGTCGTTCTATGTATCTTGGTATGTGGCAGGTTGGCTAATTAATGATGTCGCAGTTTTTTTGCAAGAGACCCTGGGAGCCAGGTTGATTCGTTCTAACGATCTTCTTCGGTTTGCGTTTGCGAGTTTGCCCTGTAAGTTGTGCTGAAAAATAAACGTTTCGGAAGTCCTCCTTTTAACAGTAGTAAAAAAATTGCTGTGCTGCCTTGTGCACTGTTGGATTGAGATTGTTTCTCTGATAGTTTCAAAGTTTGATAGTTTTAAATTTGTATGACGATATAAACAGTCGTGTAACTTGGTTTACGTTTGCTAGCCTTATCTTGGGTACCTATCTTGAGTCGAACGCACTCCCCTAATCTCTGATTATTACTAGTAACAAATGACATTATGACTAGTTTAGTCACCATCTTGGATGTTTGACCAGTAGAGGTTTGGGACTAGTAGATGCAAGAAGAAGGCCCCTATCCCTACCCCTCCTTACTTTTCATAATAATGCAGTCGATGCTCTAGCCCAACAAATACCCCTGCACTGCTGGATAAGTTTGGTGAATTGCTTTGGATTGATTGTTCATTGCTTTTAAAATTATGTTGCAGAATTTCGTGTCCAAAAATCTCTGATACTTTATATCAGTTGGAGGACTGTGACAAAAGTACTGACAAGACCTTGCATTGAGTGGTACTAAGCCACTAAGTAAAAGAACAGCAAGCATGTTCTAAAAGGCTTAGTTTTAAGTTAGCCTTAAAAGTAAGCTAAATAATTCCCTCAAAACTCAGAAATTTGAAACATTCTCACCTTTAGCAGATTAGCAGTGAGACCTCTCCACAAACCAGTAATTCCCTTTACCTTTACAGTTTGAACAAAGGCACTTGTCATTCCTTTGAACTCTATATCAACTCCACCCTGATTTGGAAGAGTTTTACTTTGTGCCTGTGAGAAGAAAAATTGGCATTAAATTAATATTTTACATCTTTAGACTGCGAAAACAGAGAGAACAGAACAGAGAGGCTGTATCAGTAATGAAAAATACATACTGTAAGTTAAATTTTCAAATGCTAATGAAATCTCTTGTGTTCATGCAGCGAATGCAGTTTAACTCACACAATAAAAAGGATGGCAATATGATACCGAAAAATGAAATAAAATATAGTTCACTAGTATCGTTTGGACCTTCAATAGTTTAACATTTACATGTACCCAATATACCAACCTGCATTTTCTTTCTAATTGTGTCAAAGGGGAATGACAATGTCTGTAAACAGAAAAGAAATCTTAAAAATAGAAATAAAAAGCTGGTCATAAATAATATGACATAAATGGCAATGTTGTGTTAATTTTAGTTGTGTTGTTTCAAACACACAATTAGATGTAAATAATTTACTGGGTTAGCACTGTAAATGCATGCTTCCTTAATTTCTATAATTTAATTTACAAACTTAAGAGAATTCTCACTAATTTACAAAAAGTTATTGTGAATGGTGTGATCATGTGATCCTTTATTTGCATATTAAAAAGAATAAAGTGTCATTGGAAAATGTAACCTTAGCAACAGCAGCAGCTAGACAGCCACTAATGAACATGTACAATGGGGTGAGATCACCAGGAGGTTTGGCAATTGAGCTGTCAAGGATTCCATATGCCAAATACGAACCGCCAGCAAATGGTATCACACCTGAAATAAAGGCATGGTACAAGATTTCAAGTATTTAAGGAGTGGCAAATTTATTTACAGTCTAACTACAGGGATTTAAGTAACACTGCAGTGTTCTCCCTAGGTATTTAAGGCCAGGCGGGCGGCCTAGCTTAATTCACAGTAAAATTGTTGCCGCCTGGCTTTAAAAATTGAAGACTGAATCCAACGTAACCTTAATTTGAAATCTGGAACTGGGAATTCCTATCCATAAGCAAATAGGAAATCACTACTGACTGGTGTTTTTTTACTGAGTTTGATCACCATTACTACGATTACAAAAGGGATTTATCCTCACATTAATATGTTCAGAACTGTGATGCATTCGTTGGATAACAGCTGGCTTTATCAAATTGTCGCAGGAACACAACGGCACTTTAAAGTGTTGTACGCGGGAAACTAAACGAAATTCCAGCGTTCCTGGAAGAATGGTGAACTCAGTCGAGTTGAGTTGTCAGTCATGTTTGGAACAGAAACAAAAAGCTTCTTAAAGCCTGACGCAAAGTAAATAAGTTCATTTCTTAATCTGGAAAAGAGACAAAAAAGCGATAGTAACGTGGGGGAACAAGTTCCACAAGTCAGGTTTCGACATTTGAAAATCACAGTCAGAATACCCCCTGGCCTTCCCAAAATCCTAGGGAGAACACTGCACTGTGGAACCTTAATATAAAGGTCGGGACACACTAGGTGACACGTCACTGCAACATGTCGTGGCGACAAGTTGCTGCAACATGTCACCTCAAGTGACATAATGCATTCTGATCTTGTGACAATCTATGCCGCTGCGACAGAATTTTGTCAATGCGATGTGTCGCATGAATTCAAACCAGTTTGAATCATGCGACAGATCACATGGAGCTTTATTAATTACTGCTGTAAGGAAATTATATGCTCTAACTATAATTTAATAACAATAATTACAGAAATTTACAGCTGTTTACATGTGTACTGGAACAGGCTATTGTTTGATTAGTTTTACATTACAATGTAATATGATCAATCTGACGACAATCAGGCTAGATCCCTTGATCTTCATAGTAAATTGAAAGTTACGTCAGAAAAGTTTTTTTGCAAGCTTAATTGTCTGTGACATAATAATTATGTCACAATTATTGTGAAAACACTTACCAACAAATGTTGGCAACAACCCTTTATATAGCGCCAAAAATCCCTCTGCTTTCCAGATTTTTCTGAACCCATGCATTATTCCACGGTAGTGTGATAATGAGGGCTGTACATTCTGGACAATAAGTCTTGTCTTTAGCATGTCTGTTGGGTACACTAACAGTGCCGCAATAAGGGCACTTCCTGCACCAGCCACCATCCAGTTTTTAGCATTCAAATTACTTGGCATGTGTGCATCTTCTAATACTGCCTGAAAACGATGGTGATATTTTACACAATGTAAAAAATAGCATTCATTCAGTGTGAAAAATATACTGGCGTTTGTCTGCAGACAATCTGTTCCAACAACTTTTTTGAGGGAGAAAGCTCAAGGAAAACTGTGAGAGCTTCTGTAACAAAATTAATAATGTCCAATGTCATATCCTGCCTTAATCACCTAATCTCATTTTATAATTTAAGGAAAAGCACCCTGGGGATGATGCTTATGAGGGTCCCCAAGGGGGTGAGGGCTCTAGGGCTCTAGCTACCCCTCCTCGAAAACCCCCCCCCCCCAACCCCCCAAACAGGGCTCCGAGCTCTGCAGATAACATAACATCTGATGTAGGATACCACACTGTGGCCAATTAATATTAGGGCTCCAAGCAGCAGAGGGATTGCAGGGATTCTGAGCCCTGCCAACACCCACCCCCCTCCGCCAGGCGGGGTACTCCGGCTTGTAAATGAAGGGGATGATCAAAGGATTTTTTTGGGTTTGAAATTTTCGATTCCGGGATTTTTTTGGGTTGGAAGATTTGGCAAGTATTTTTTTGGGTGACTTCATTCAAATAGGGGATTTTTTTGGGTATTAAAAACAAACTAAAGTGCCTTGGCGTATTCATGGTATGATGAATAATCAAACTCGAGCGTTATTGCCCCTCCTGGCAATTTAGGGGTAATTAGACAAGGGATTTTTTGGGGGGTTATTTTTGGTCCAGGGATTTTTTTGGGTAATGTCGAAAGACTAAGGGATTTTTTTGGGTCCTGAGTTTTGCCTTCATTCGATCATCCCCGTCATTTACAAGTCGGAGTACCCCCCCCCCTTTGCCCCCTCCCCCCTTTTGAGATCCTACCTACTGAGTAAGAGTTATGTTTAGTATGATGGGGAGTGGGAAGTAAGTACTACCGAAATCACTAAACTGTTAGCACCCTGGAAAAAACGATCGATCGCATTTGAATTTTGGGCTTGCTCACGTGACCATTTGGAGCGCCCGAATTGGTCACGTGACATTCTGTTTCTTTTCGCGGGCAGAACAACTAAAGTTGCTTTCAAAGGAAGGCTCACGGGTGAACTTTCCACAGTGGGAAATCAATTGGAAAGGATTTGAGGTCGCTACATTTTGAGCGGAGGCGGAGATGTTTCAAAAGAGTTTGACCCAGGAAGTTTTAGAGCAACAGGATAAAAGTACAAAGTGAGCGGTGCGGTGTTATCGTTTCAAACAATGGAAGACCTTTTGTCAAACGGAAAAAATCTCCCTCACTGCAGCTAGGGATCAACCGAAAAGGCTGAGGACCCAGAACTAGATTACTTTAACTGCTGATGAAACGTAGACTTTCGATAACTTACAAGCAGCAGCCAACTAATCGAGCGAATGGAACATGCTTTTTTTTCTCATTTGATCAACACTTATTGCTAACCAGTATCGAATTATATACATGGAGAGAAGCCAATTTTCTCCACAATGTTGAGTATCAGGTATATTTTAACTCAGTTTTATTCATCTGTTGTTGTTTTGGTAAGGCTGATTGTACGCTTAGCGTTCCTCAGTCACGAAATAACCCGTGAACGATTTAAGTCAAGAAACGGCGGTATTATTTAGACCTGAAGCATATTACATTAGATTATATATAATCAAGAGAAAATATATCCCATTTAATTGGTAAAAAAAATATTCAGTAATAGTATGTAGACAAAAATATTGAAAGTTGGTGGGTTGTAAAATTGCAGTTCTTTATTTCTGTAATGAGTAACTCGCTTTCAACACATCTCTATTTCTGTAAACACAAATCCCGAGTTTGGTTGAAATCGTGGTCTCAAATCTTTCAATGTCAAAACAGAAGTTATCGATTTATGTAAACACAAACGTGCAACTAACACAAACATGTTAAGGTGGCTCAACTGGATTTTCAAGGGGTAACACCGCTCAAGTTTTAGAATTAACTACGTCGCCATTAACAATGCTATCGAAAAACGATCACCACAGTTAAATTAGATAAAGATTAAATTTTTTCATGACGAGCAGTCATGCGTCCTATTAAATGCAAATGAAATTTTTGCTTAAGTCGTGCACGTGGATATGAAACTTGAAAACAATACCCGTCAATAATGAGGACACTCGCTTGTAAACACGAAATCTGCGAGAAAAAATCAGTACATTAAAAGCCCAATTGTATTGCCTTAAATGTTTTCAATGAGCTTGAAACTTGCAAGCTATATCAATTGATGACAAACCTCGAGTTTGTCAAATTTTTAAAAAAATTCATCGAGCGGTTTTTAATTTATTGTCACTTTTGTAGGTATAGACCAAATTATAAACAAAAATGGCAACAAGAGCACCTGAACGCACGCTCATCAAAATCTTTTTTCTCGCAATCGGCCAAAGCGATCCCCACCACTGTTTTACGCACGATTTTAAATGGAATCAAACTACTATAAGATGAAATTGCAATTCACAGGCGCTTCGTTTTCTTTAGATGTTTCTCCATTTTCTCGTTAGCATGTTTTGACTGTATTTATAGCCCCGAAAACTTCACCCACAAATATTTCGAAAACGCTCTCATAGAATTTGTTTAAACTTTGCCAACATCGAGGCATCTATGAGTGGTACAAGCTCCTTTGAGTGATTTTCGAAAAAATCTCCTGGTGCCGAGGAATACGAGCGAAAGTAAAAAACGTAATGACGTCATTTCGTCGCTATGGCAACTCCGATGTCAATATAACACTGGTCATGAAAAAATTTAATCTTTATCTAATTTAACTGTGGTGATCGTTTTTCGATAGCATTGTTAATGGCGACCTAGTTAATTCGCAAACTTGAGCGGTGTAACCCCTAAAAAATTCAGTTGAGCCACCTTAAGCTTAATGCAAACGGCTGAAAATCACAGTTTTCAAGAGTCTTTATAGTTACGTTGTCTGAGCAAAAATAACGTATCGTATTATCTGTGTGAATAATCTGAAAGAAAATTCGATCAACCCAAACATGCAACTTTTAACACACGAAAAACGGTTTAATACCACAGTCCTCGAGAATTTGTAGTTTGTCTCTTGTGGTCTGAACACTTCGCCCATGATGCCATCTTCTATGAAGTTTAGGTAGCAGTTCTCATCGTCAAAGATAACGAAGACGAATTTGATCGCAGCTTAAATATCCTGAAATGTTTTGGTGATACCACTCCTACTTATGAATCCGTAAAAATTGAAGTCTTCTGCCGAAGAGGCGAAAAAACTTTCCACACTTGTGCAAACCTGTTCCATAATATCCCTTCACTTCGTACTCAGCCAGGAGTGAAAGCAAAAACAAACCCGCGAAAATATCACGTGACCTATCCGGCCGCTCCAAATGGTCACGTGAGCAAGCCCAAAATTCAAATGCGATCGAGCGTTTTTTCCGGGGTGCTAACAGTTTAGTGATTTCGGTAGTATAAGTCTTCTCATTTGTTTTCAGCCAATAAAAGGTTTTGAGGGGTTTCTGGAAAAAGGATACGATTTTAGAGTTAGTTGCAGAACACACTGCAAAGAGATTTGTTCAGTCGGAGCTCTTTCAAAAACGAGGTATGAAACAATAGGCACTATTTTTATTCCACAAAATACAAATAATTTGTGGGGTATTCTGCAGTTCAGCCTAATATTTAATTATTTTGAATTTTAAAAATAAGAACAACCCTTACCAGCAAGTTATGATAGGCTGTCAGCTGTATCGCACTGTAAGGAACCAGCCGCAGACAAGAGATTCCATTACCTTTCCAGAAAGCCTTAAAACCTTCACTCCGGTAAACTCTGTTAAAAGATCTGAAAAATCCAACTCGAGATTCGGGAGTTCCCACTTGCGCTAGCACTTTCACAACTTCGAGGGGCGAAGTCAGAGTTCTGGAAAGAACGCCAGCAATTCCTCCACAAAAGAGACTTTGAAACAATGTCAGTCTTTCATCTTCTGCAGGTTTTACCATTATAGAAAATTAAAGTATCGAAAACGCTTAATGATATGTTTTTCATCGAAGCTACATACTTGCCGCGCTAATTTGGCCGCCATTTTGTTTATTAGTGGCGTGAGACAATGGTAACTAGGATTCAGTCTCCCTGCGGCTGCAATTTGTGCACAGGGTACCCAGCATGACTCATAACAGGACGATATTCGCTCATCATTAATTTATCTTTTAAATTTTAAAAGGTAAATAAGCAGTTTAAACACTGCTTATTTCATTTTGGGGGGGGGGGGGGGCAAGCATTGCCTTGTTCTTGAGCTTTCTCATTTTTGCAGTTATGTCACTTGTAACTTATCATTAGCTAAAAAACTTTCTGCGAGAAACAGGCATTATATAGCAATGGCAACAAACATCTCTAGCTCTTGTTGCATGTACTTATTTCTTTTTCCCGCTACTTTCTGGTCCTCTATAGAAGTGGTTATTATGACTATTTTGGACAGTTTTCCTATCTTTTAAATCAGCATAGCTGATGGCTGATTAGTCTGTGTACAGACACCCCCCTCCTCCCTTGAGGTGATCAAGAACATTGGACAAGGGTCTGGTTATCCCATGAAATGTAAAAGTAAGGGCAGTATGCCTCTCTCCTCTGCAGAGGCTCCTTTAGTGGGGAAAGGCGAAAAAAACGGGGGGAGGAAGGCCCCAGCACAGTTTTGTTTCGATTCTCTCCAGGCTCCGCGCGCTTACTTTTCACCTCTCCCCATTTTCCAGCCCGTACGGAACACAAAAGACGCCTCTGCGGAGGAGAGAGGAAGTATGCATACATGTCGGTACATGTAGCTGTACCTGGACAGCAGTGCCAGCCCCCAAGATCACAGGTTTTCATATGGAGCGGTGCAACCAATATATAAATAATAAATGCAAGAATAACATGGAGTGGGAGGGGGCGTGGTCGTTGTGGTGGAGCTGTGGGAAGCATACAGGACTTTGCGATCCTTTTTGGCCGGCAAACACCAGGGTAATACAGGTATAGCATTTTAATTATTAAAATGCTAATGTATGCGGCGAGCATAGCCTCTGATCTTTCCTAGATATCAAAGGGAACTCAACTCACAGAGCAGTATCAATGGATCCTGGGAAATTGTATGGACTGGGAGAGAGCTGGAAAAAAGGTCTGATAACCTTAATTGCTAAATGAAAGTCAAACACATCTTGAAATGTGACTCAGTTTTGAACCTGAATTTTAATGAGAATATACATTTGCAAAATATGAGATTTTACTCTCAGATTGCAACATTGTCAGTCCAGTTATACTGTTACACATGCAACTTTAGAATGGATCTTTTCCAGAATGCATTCAGATGTCATTTACAAAGCAGGATATTAATCTTCTAGTAACACGTCAATCCCAGATCTTAGTCATCAAAACGCCAGCTCACGTACAGCTCCTTGAACTTGTCAAACCCAGCCAAGACACCAGCCCCGGCCATACCACGCAGGACATTGGCTCCAGCACCCTTCATCAGGGACATAAAGCCTTCATTCTTCAAGATCTGGATGGTGCAATCAATGGAACCCTTGTACTTCACTGCCTGGCCAGACGTCATCATCATGCGTCTACGGATGGTATCAATTGGGTAGGAGGCTAAACCAGAACTCACAGTTACTCCATAACCCAACATGAAGGAGAGTACAAGAGAGGCATCATCACCCAACAGTATCGGCTTCAAGGTGTCATACAAGCCAAAGTAGAACCCACGGTACACAATGATGCCAACACAGGAAATGACAAAGCCTCGGTAGAGTCCAACAATGCCATCACTTGCAAGGGTCTTGCGGTAAACATCAATGAGGCCATTGAATTGGCGCTCAGAGCCTTTTCCAGCTGACTTAGCATCATTAGCCAGCCGGGTTCGTGCATAGTCAAGGGAGTAGACAAAGAGTAATGACATGGCTCCGGCAGCCCCACCAGAGGAGATGTTCTTGGTGAACTTCATGGCATAACTGTCGGTCTTACTTGGCTTAAAAAGGGCTTTGATCTGATCTTTGAAGGCAAAGTTCAGAGCTTGCGTTGGGAAATATCTGATGCAGTTGGCCAAATTGCCTGGAATGTAAAAAACAAGTCACATTACTTAAAATTAAACCCAGAAGGAGAGCACATGGCAGATCTGTATAGCCAGGAGTTTTGACAGGGTGTGCATTGAAGCAGCCCAGATGTGATCTAACAAGAGCTGAAGGCGCAGGTAGTGGGGGGCCAGGGGTATCCTCCCCCAGCCAGAAAGTTTGAAATATTAGGTTTTCTGAGACAGAATTCCATGTGAAGGCAGTTTGAAACAAAACCAAGAAGCTTAAAACCAAGCATATTAAAATATAAACACTTGACACTACGAATGGTTAAAATAAACATTAATTTCAGCTTACAATGCATCATCAACAAATTTACAAATGATGAAAATTTGGGAAGTAGAGGAGTCTTTTGATCATGAGCCATTGTTCCATAAGACGGCAGACTTCTAAAGCTTGTAGGGTATATGGCAGTGGCGGATCCAACCTTCCGATAAGGGGGGAGGGGGGTGCTCTTAGAAAAAGTTTTCTTGGCCTTCTATTTGATCCAAAAATAAGGGGGACCCGGGCCCCTCCCTTAGATCTGCCACTGGAGGCGGTGTAGATGCACCCATCGCACCCCTCCCAACAGGAATCACAAGTGATTGAGAGAAACCTGACAATTGTCCAGGGACATAAAAAGATAAGTCAACAGCCTCTGTCAGTATATTGTAACTAAAACCAAATCTTACCCCTCCAAAACGACGCAAATCCTTCTGCCTTGTACGTCCTGGCAGTGCAATCAATGACACCTTTGTATGGAGAATCAAGACGGCCAGCCTTGATCATTTCATCCTGGTTTTGAACAAGAAGCTTCACACGTTCAATAGGGGCAGCTGCAGTCTTAGATATGATAGCTGCAGCACCACTCAACCCAAAGTTTTCCACAAAGTGAAGTTGTTTCTTCTGTGCAACAGCCATCTAGATAGAAGAAAACAGAACAAAGTAAGGCTTCACCATTTTTTTTTATTTTATTTTACATGTACAAGGTAATCAATTTAGAAAATGTTTCTTTCAAAATTTCACAGAATATCTTTCTAAAAATGCTTGGATGTGGTTAATCTATGAGAAACCATGTTCTGGCCCAAGTGGAGTAGTCCTTTTTTACTTTTCTTTATTTTTTACCTTTTTAAGGCCCTGACACACAAATAAAAACTACGGGGTAATTGCCCTAACACAAGGGGTCATGTTTCAGGAAAATGTGGTTAAAGCATATAGTAGAGATAAAATCATAACATGTATACACAAGAAAATGTAGTGGGAAAGTTGCTTGGACCCATCCCTACGTTGCAGGGACTTTAGTCCACTGAAGAGTATTCAAACACATGTACATGAGGGGGTGTGTTGCTGCAACATTTTTTCAACCAGGTTTCAAAACAAATCCACCAGTTTGTTTCGTTCTTCTTGTAAAATTTCCCAGATCTCCAATTCTATCGGATTGACATGTTTGTGTAAACAACGTTTCAATTGATTCATAAATGATTACTTGCCGGGAAAACTACTTAAAGACACGCCCCCTTGATCTTGACCTCCAGATGGCCGGACAAATAAACCAATTTCCAAAATATTCTCCTTTAAATTATAGAATAAAGTATTTCGCAAAAAGGAGTACCAAAATAAAGCCCAACGATTATTCAGCTTCCATCCTCACACTACCGAAGGCAAGTAAAAGATCGTAAAAGCTTACGTTTAATAATCTTGAAGGTCACTCGACCTTTTTTCTCGGGGCGTTTCAGGTCGCCAAAAACAAGAAAGTGTCACCAGAACATTTCTATTTTTGCTCTGGACGAAAGAAACTTGCAAAAAGCCGAGATCGTACTAATATTGCCTCGCGAAGGCATGTAGTGTAGTGTGCCCACGAGCTGAAAGCAGCTCTCATCCACCGAATTGTCTTCAACGGGATACTCAAAAATCGGCATAAATGCTTGACTTTTGTGTTAAATAATTACCCTTTCAAGCAATCCTACCTTTGAATATACTTACATTTGAGTCAAATCCGGTAAAATTTATCGAGACAAAATCTGTGCTCGAAAACAACTCTGCGACAAGTCCGTGAGAGAGAACGAAAACTCGTGGAGCTCGCGATCAAGTACTCCAAAATTACGCAATTACTGACGTCACGGAGGTAATTGGCCAATCAGCACGGAAATTACCCTTATAAGGGAATCCCCCCGCTGGAACAATGGTTTACTTTTATAAACATTAATTAAGCATAAATTAATAAATTAGAAATTGTTCTCTCGTCAGCCGTAAATCACGCAACGCCCCAAGAAGCGCTACGTGCCTGTGTCACGAAGCCTCCCACCCTCTTTGCTATCGTCACGCAATCCAGTCCAATTAAGGTTGTATGCAGGAAAAAAGTGTTCCAGTGTGGCCAGAACGACTTTTATAATGAACTGAAATACTATAGGTCGCCCAACCTTTCAGGTTCTTTATTATGGGGCGTTTGCGTTGGTGCGCTTTTGCCTTTACAATCGGTAAAAAAGCCCCTTCCCCCCTTTTTGAACCAATTAGGCAAACACCTCTTGAGGCTAGTTGCGCATCAAACAATGTTGCGACGAGGAATGAATTCTTCCGTAGTTATAAAAATAAACACAAAACCAAAGAAACAGTCATTCGACAATCGAGTAAAAACTGCGAAACGACATTTGGTGCGCCATTCTCCGAACAACTCTTCATTAAACCAAATTGATTGCAAGGCTGGTACAACGGCAGGAGGGCAAGATTTATTGGCCAATATTTCAACTAGCACAGCTAGTCTTCTTCAGGGCCAGTACTATAATATAAGGAAAATAACGGCTCTAAAATTTGAATTTGGATAATACAGTGTGGGTTAATGTTTAACTAATACAGGCTATATAAAGATATACGGTGACAAGATATATAATAATAATAATAATAATAATAATAATAATAATAATAATAATAATAATAATAATAATAATAATAATAATAATAATAATAAAATTGAAAAAACCAAAAATAATGAAATTGTCAATGTTCATTTCTACGGTTAATACCATTAGGCGCAAGTGTTTGGCCTCTGTGTATCAGGTAGGCCTCTCTAGCCTTTCTGCGGTTATTTGTCGGTTATTTCTCCATTCCACAGAACGCTTACACGAAATCTACAAAGAACCACCTGTTGTAGCTTACCGGCGATCACCTAACCTTCGTGACCAATTAGATCGCGCGAAACTCAAGCAGCCAGTAAACGCCCCACTCAACCAACCTAGTCAACCTCATGGCACCTTCCGCTGCAACTCGAAACACGGATGTCTCACCTGCCCCCACATTGAAAATGGCAGAAGAACATACACTTTCAACAACACGGGAGAAGTGCGAGAAATCAAGCATCGCATAACTTGTAAATCTTCAAACTTAACTTATATGATAGAATGTAACAAATGTAAGAAACAATACATAGGGGAAACTAAACGTAGTATCCGTGAAAGATTCGCTGAACATAGACAAGCCACGAACAATCCCAGACACGCTAACGCTTCAGCAGCAGTACCTACGCATTTTAATCTACTGATCACTCTATCCAAGACATGACACTCATTCCTTTGGAACTCCAACCGACAAATAAATGCATCCCGCAAAAAGGCTCGAGAGGCCTACCTGATCACAGAGGCCAAACACTTGCGCCTAATGGTATTAACCGTAGAAATGAACATTGACAATTTCATTATATTTGTTTTTTTCAATTTTATTATTATTATTATATATCTTGTCACCGTATATCTTTATATAGCCTGTATTAGTTAAACATTAACCCACACTGTATTATCCAAATCAAATTTTAGAGCCGTTATTTTCCTTATATTATAGTACTGGCCCTGAAGAAGACCAGCTCTGCTAGTTGAGATATTGGCCAATAAATCTTGCCCTCCTGCCGTTGTACCAGCCTTGCAATCAATTTGGTTTTATAAGCACTTAGAGTGACGTCTGGTACGAGCATTTCTTGAACAAGAGATCCGGCAGCAGAGAAGCCAAGCAGTTTTTTCTTCGTTGCGTGGTCCCCTGCATCCAAACTGTTTTTGTAACTCTTCATTGATAGATACAAAAATTAAAAATCTCGATGATTTGGTAAGTGCAGAATGCAATATGGAACAATTGAAAGTATGATGTTTTATATATGTTCGTGTTCATTTGCTTTATTTTACTTTCGGAAAAACTGTTCACAGGCTACTTGTATTCTTTCCCAGGTGTTCCTTACGTTAATCTTTGCAAACGTAACACGACACTTTTGTTCGTTTGTAACAAAATACTTTTGTTTTCCTTGAAAATGCCGTAACATGAAACTCTTGTTTTTTGTTTGTTTTACGGCGACATCGATGACATTTGTTTAATTTAATTAAGTTACGGTTTAAACTGCACGAAAGACGATTCTCAAAAACTAAAGAACAAATCTAATCAAAAAACATCTTTTTCGAAAGGGTTTTTAAAATGCAGTACAGCTGTTTCCTGGTTATGAGGAGTTTCACGCCGAAAATCCCGGTGCAAGTTTTTGCCTTCTTAATTACGAAAGCGCTATGAAAGTCTAAAAATCTAATTTAATTAATTTGCGGTTTTCACTTGGCGCCACGAAGTCTGCAGGAATCCTACCACAAACACGCAATACAAGTGATGTTCATGAGAGTTCCAGCAAAAAACGTAGACTAAACTGCGCATGCGTTTGGCGTAAAGAACGTTGCCCTAGAACGTCAAGTAGTACCACAAGGAGAGCAAAGGGTTTTCTGCAACAAATATGTACGTTTGAGATCTTCATATGATAGTAACGTAGATGTGCTCCAGGTTTTACCTAGGGGTACGGTCAGGTGCTCTCCACCCCCACCCCCTCCACAAGGAATAATTAATTAATTGATATTAATTAATTAATTGGTGATTAAAAGTTTACACATTAGCGCGTTAGGGGTTTAGCAGATGACAGCCCACCAAACCATCACAAAAGTGCATTCTGCACTAAAAATAATAAGTGCGGTCATAAAAGATACAATATTATTAGCAGTTTAACGGGCAAATATTTCCTTGATGGACGTCGAAGAAACATCAAAAAGACAACTCCATCAAACTAATTCAGTTTTATTTATATTTACCACTATTAAATGCGTCATTTCTTACTATGATCCTAATTAAACATTTTAGGCTCCTTTATGAGCCATTGAATTATAGCATCGCAATAATATTCACAAAATTGGCTAAAAACATTTGGATTTGGAAGCATCGCTGGCTTTTGGTTTGCACTTGGGTTTGTTACTTGCTTCACTCAATAGTCTCTCTCTTTCCTCTGCAGTCACTGTTTGGAACGTCACGCAACAATGGGAGAGGAGAGTTGTGTGACAATCAAAATGACCAACACGTGACTGCGTGACACGCGCTGCGACCTGCGCAGCACAATGTGTCATGTGAATGTCAAAAGCAGCACAACAATAATGCAGTCTTTTTGATTGGCGTTGCATAGTGTCGTCTAGCCAACGTTGCTCAATTTTCACATTATCTGCAATACATTTTTAAATAAAAATCGATGTTGAACTGATGTTAAAAACAAGTACGTTTTATTATTGTGGACTT
Organism: Oculina patagonica; assembly: GCF_052425735.1. Taxonomy (NCBI): domain Eukaryota; kingdom Metazoa; phylum Cnidaria; class Anthozoa; order Scleractinia; family Oculinidae; genus Oculina; species Oculina patagonica. The sequence goes on from NC_135762.1 coordinate 22,619,719, forward strand.
TGAGGTGTCGGAAGATTATGGGATGGGGAAAAAAGGGGCCCCGTGAGTGCCAAATTGGGGGAGGTCCGACTCACTGTTACTGTCGAGAAAACTTGATAGCAAGAGAACATTCAACAGCAAATGTAGACAAATGAGACAAGTGACTGAAGGAGAAAGTCAGTCAGGTGTCCACAAGAGAGGGCCCCCAGCAAACAAGACACGAAAAAAGATTCATCATCATTCAAACAGTAAACTACGCTACCTACCGATTAGGATTTAAGATATTTACTCAATCACATTTTGTCCCCTAGACTGTGACAGCTTCCCCCCCCCCCCCCCCCACCACCTCGCTCTTCCGCAGAGCAGGCAGCTGTGCACACTCGAGTGTCACCTAACTTAACATTCAGACAATCACAAGCAGAGCTGAGAACGTCTTCCAAATGAAATGGTGTGGGTAGTACAGGGGAAACCATGGGGTTATGACCACACCTTTGACTTCAAGCCCTATTTCTCCGATGTCGGCTAATCTAACGATCTATAAACCATATAGTCTCTGCATGCGCACGTAAGAAAGAAACTAGTAGATTATAAGTTCGATTTCTTTGTTTTTTGTACACTAAAAATATATATCCACGAATCAGTGACACGAAATTTATCAGGAAGCAAGCCACAGACATTTCTTGCACTCGCCACCATGTGTTTGTTACATTTAAACGGTTTACAAATTATCAATTTTCGCGAAGGGCGAAAAGTTGTCAGCTTAATAACTAAGCACTGGTTTTATCAATTTAGTGAATTAATTCATCCGCCACAGTCGAATTTCTAGCCGTGTTTGAATTTTAATGTAGAAAACTTTCGTGTTCCACGAAAACTTGCTAGCTGTTTTAACATTTTATTAGTATAGTTTGCTACTACGTTTCTTCGCAACGACCTAGTTCCACCGTCGTTTCGACGGGCAGCAACTTGCAGGTTTCTGCCAAAGCTGAATGATCAAATTAATCCAGTTTCCATCGACTCAAAGGCTTTTAAGCTCCAAATCACATTCAGGGAGATCTGTTAGGGTTAGCACCTTTTGTTCTATGTTGATGTTCTTGTTGTTGTTGTTGTTGTTGTTGTTGTTGTTGTTGTTGTTGTTGTCGCACCCATTGTTGTTGTTGTTGGTTCTACTGTTCTGAACAAACGCATGCACAGGGCCACCAACAAAGGGACACCCCAGTTTTCTAAAGCTCATAACTTCTTTAGTCTTGCTAAAATGTCCTGCGCTTCGTCTTCAAGCTCTTCTTCTGTCTTTTCACCTCCCCGTCTGTCATCTTTTTTCCGCCTCGAGGGAGCAACGGGTTGACTACCATCATCGATTTGAATATCTACCGCATTATGCTGCTGATCGATCGCGTTTTGCGCTTCCATTATTTTCTGTACTGGTATATTCGTGCGAGTCCGCGATCGGCGCAAGTCCACAGGTCGAGCTGAAAAAGCAAGGACAAAAAGTAAGACGATGTGAAAACGCGCGTGACAATTTGCGTGAATGATGTTTCGTGACAAGCGTGACAACTTGCGTGAAGGGCGCATTCTCACCTTTCTTGCCTCCCGCCTTTTTGCGTGCGGGTCTGGCGGGATCCCTGAATGCAGATCCCGTGTTAAGCGCTTCCATAAGACCGTCTAACACTCCCTCTTGATCATCATCTGCAGAAAAAAAAAAAAAGAAGATTTCAGTCCGAACTTAAGAAATTGTTCCACTTTGTTGGCGGGCATGTGAAAAACTTGCTTTGCTATAAATGTAGGAGGTCAGTTTTGCTGGGGACTCTCCTAGCGTTATCGTTTCATTATGATAGGATAGTAGATTTCTAATAGCTGTTGTAAAATTAATGTTCTCAGTCCTGTAATGGCGTTTTAAAATCATAGCAAAAACATGTAGCTGAGATTATTGCGGTTTTCAGTGAAATGCGAACTCTGAAATTCAAAATCCAACTAACGATTGCGTTTTTCGTTGCCGTCAATCATAATTATGGGGACAGCCAACGAACAATGATAAACGAAAACAAACAAAATGAATCGAAATCTACCAATCACAACTAACAAACGTGACCTTTTGACCCGGTTGAAGTGAACTTCCGTTTCCCGTGAGGTCCGCCAAGATGGTTGACGGCAGCAAAAAGCGTAAACCGTTGATTGAGGATTGAATTCAGAGTTCGCATATCACTGAAAACCGCAATAAGCGCGGGAAAATATGTTAACTGTGCCATGCGCGGGAAAACACGTCAAATGTTCGCGGGAAAAGGTGTTTACTGCGCCAAGCGCGGAAAAGTATGTTTAACTATGCCAAGCGCGGGAAAATGTGTTACCTTGGCGGGGGGGCGCACGTGATGTTTTTTTTATTTATTATTATTATTATTATTATTATTACTGGTTCTAAACGCGGGAAAACATGTAGCCCGTCACAATCAAATGTAAACATGTAAGTGGCGCGTAGCTGGAAGTAACCGATGCCTTTTTGGCAAAACATTATCACAACTTGAGTACAAACCCGCATTCATGTCCACGACAGGCTTTCGTTTGGTTTTCTCAGCTTCCATTCGCTTCTTTCTTTCTTTTTCCTTCTCCTGTAATTAAAAAGAAATTTCACCACGTTTATTTTAAAAGAACTTTTTTAGAGCTTAGTTAATTCGCTAGAACACAACTGAACTTTTCACTTCATTCACAAGCGTGATCAAAATCGAGTTTCTCTTTCAAATATTAATACATGGTCAAGAAGACAGATGCGAGGAATAGAAAAAATCTCTAAGTCGGGGATATTCAATATACACCAACTTTTAAAACTAACATTAAAGAAAGATGTCTGGCAAATTAGTATGGAGAACCTAACATTTAGCAAGCCTATCGTTTGCTCGCTGCCTGCCCGGCGACTTTCAACATGTTCGTTTTATCAAGGTTGTGGTACATGGTATGTTAACTCTTACCGCTCGATCTTTCGCTTTTCTATCTTTTTCTTCTTTTTCCTTCCGCTTGGCGTTGTCCTTTTTGGCTTTCTACAAAGACAACAAAAAAGAACAGATACAAAATATTCAAAGATAGGATTTTCTGATAGTTTTAATCACAATTTAAATTTAATCGAACTTAAGTATAAACCGTTTAACTAAAATTTGTAAACATTCCATTTCATTTGATACAACAAAAAAACAATCCTTCTCTAAAACAATTAATTGACACAAACTAGTTACTCTCTTTTGCTCATTATACGCAAAGAATGCGTTATGAGTTAAAAGAACGTCCACGAAGGAAGCTTTACCAAACCCGATAAAAAATGCCCGCGCACATTTATTCTTCAAATATACCACAATTAGCCAATCAGCGACAACTATGCACCATCAAGCCAATCAGAAGCATTGATTTCGATGGCGCAAATTTAAAATTCGCGCCTTTTTCTTTTGCGCAAGCGAATCCATTCTTCACTGAAATCCAGTCAGCAAAAGCATTCATTCCTACACAGTCATATACCTCTCTACAACGGCCAACCAGCGGCAGCCATTAGTGAAGGTTTGACATTAATTAAAACCGTACCTCAAAAAAGTCCAAGAAGGTTTTAATGTCACCAAAGAACTCTTCCATGGTGGTTTTCTTGACATCCAAACAGAAATACTCGACTAGTTCCTTGTACATGGTGGTCATATTTTTATGCATTTCCACCAGAACGTCGACTTGGTCTTTGGCGCCGCTGTAAAAGCTGTGAGCGTTGTTAAGGAACTTTATCACTTTGCTTTCCACAGGACATTCGCGCTAAATCTTTCCCTCACTCAAATTTTCTTAAAACATTTTCTGCAGTTAGCTAGGTTATGCGTCTCACATTATAGTTCACCACTAAATTTTCTCCGATTGCGATTAGTTTAAACTGATCACGGGACGCGATAGTGTTCATCCGCGGAGAGACACCATCGGCCTGTAGTGCCCGTCAGAGGAAAATACCCGGATAAATAGTACTCGTCCGTGAAAGTTTTCTATAAACAAGCGGACTTTCAGACAAAAACCTCCACTAAATTCAATGCATTTAGTGGGTTTCTTGTCTGGTTTTGTTTCGCTTGTTAAATTTCGGTTTTTAAGTCTTTCACCCTTTAAATTAAAAAAAAAATTCAAGCTGTTCGTTTTTTAATGGGCGCGCGAAAGAAAATTTAGTGGTGAACAATTATAAAAACGACAGAGTGTTTATGTCCTCTTAGAAATTTGATGTTCTTAAAACTAGCGTATTAGCCTTCGAAGCTTCACTTCTCGGACCTCTATTTGTTTTACAGCCGATAGCTCCTCGACAGACACACTCATTTGTTTAATTAGAAAAGCATTAAAGTGTTATATAAAAGGATATTTTCATAACAGGCAGGAACTGGTCTTCAGGATCGTTTAGTGGTTTATAAATTTCCAATTCTTTTTCAAGTTTCTTCAGATTTCCTTGTATCGTGTTAATTGACTTTTGTAGAAGTTCATCTGACACTAAAATATAGAGGGCAAAAAATGTTAGGACAAATATACATGACATTCCTTAAATTACTTAAATAAAGTTTAGTCTGGCTCCACCTTACTGGAACATGTCGACTAAGAAGCCTTTTTTTTAGAAGCGTGACACGCCTCCTTCGTAATTATAGTATAGAACCGAGAGACGAAGAGTGACACCAGAAGAAAGCACAACAACAAAAAGGACACGCAAAAGACAGAGGAGAGCCAGCCCTGCCACTGTATGGAACAGGCCGGCGCCGCCACACAGACCAGTGCGGCCGGAGAGAGGAGCGACTGACCAGACCGCGAGCCCAGACCTCAACATGAGCTAGGTCAGGCCAACGCATTGCGTGACTACTTAAAGGAGACTACGTGACGGATTGAAAGCACTTTTCTTTACCTCTAGCAGCTTGCTCCACGTGTGTCAACTCGTTTTCAAATCCTGAAATCTCTGGATATTTAGTTTCTATGACGTCTTCAAGAAAATGAACCAATGTCAACTGGCCGTCCATGGACTTGGTTGAACTCAACTGCAACAGTAATCATGTTTGTGTTGTTTTAGAAAGATTATTTTAAAGGACTACACTCGGGACAAAGTGACCCACGCGTTTATCTTAATCTTCATTGCAAGGAACGATCGAGTAGTAGTATTGCTATTTCCTCCTCGATGAGATGATAGTCCATTTCTATTTTCTATCCAGAGTCAAACGCATTACAGAAAATTGAAATTTAGAATCCTTTAAAAGCAGTAAATGTAAATCAATCGGTAAAATGTATCAGCAAAAGTGCGTTCTTCGATGACGACGATCATCATTTTCAGTCGTTTCAACGATACCTTTGTTTCCAAACAAAGGTATTAGTGTAGCCCTCCTGGTTCGATGCATTCTGCCACTGTTGTCAGCCTGTCGTCTGGCAAGCGAATGTAGCCCCCCTCCCCCTTATCTCGTGATAAGGCATGTCTTGCGTTTACCAAGATCACTCACGAAACCAACCCCTAATATGCTACATAGACGATAAAAGTCCTTACAGCATGTCTTCAAGCAGTTTGTTAAATTTATGTAACAAAAAAAAAAGAAATTTCGCAGAATACTTACTTTAGTGAGATAGTTCATTTCAAATCCCATTGAACCCTCGTTTCGTGAGCCAGCGTTCATGTAGTTTCCCATAAGAAGAACAAGTTCCAGGAACTTGGAGAATTTCGGACTGGTTTTTACTTCTCTACACGCTGCAGTCGCATTTACAACGTTCTGAAAAAGAAAGAAGTTCGTTATCCATAAATGTATAATCTGGCGTGCCTAAAAAATACGGAAACACATGCGGAAGCATGCGCGCCTTTGATTGGTGAGGAAACAAGGCGAAGAAGAAGAGAGCGTGACCGAAGTGAGCTCCCGCTCGCTCATGTCACGCCTTGTTTGGCTACGCGCGCTTTGGTCACGTGCACGCTTCTCTTTGGGATAAATCAGCACTCGTACATTTTTCAAAGACTATTGAAGACAATTTGGTTAGCCTCTGAAATTTACTCGTGCTGATTTATCGAAATCATGCGATTATCTACAAAAATTACATTGTAAGAACTTACCGGTTTTATATCTTGCATTTCTTCAGGAAATTTCATCTTGAACAGAATCATATTTAATCTGGGTTCCAACTTTTTAATGCCACTCAACTAAAAACAAAACAGTTTAAGAAGTCAACTATTGAACCGTCATGAAGAGTCTTCGGACACCCAGAACATTTTTTATTGATTGTCAAAACTTTCGGTTTGCTTTTTGCGTTTGTTGAGTTCCATCAGAGTGATTGGCTAATTCGACCCGCGCTCTAAGAACTCTAACCAATCAGAGGAAACACGCTTTTTCCCCAGCCAATAAGGTGCAGAATCAAAACCAATCTTGACTTGCCTTGTAAAAGCATTTTCCCGCGCCTGGTACCGACCAACAGCGGCATGTTTTCCCGCGCTTGACACGGAGTTGTATGTTTTCCCGCGCTTAGCACCGCTTACATGTTTTCCTGCACTTGACAAGGGTTGCATGTTTCCCACGCTTGACACGGGTTGCATGTTTCCGGTGCTTAGCACGGGTTGCATGTTTCCCCGTGCTTGGCGTGGTTGATGGTTCTGCCTCTAATTTGATTGCATTATTGCATTATTCGTGATTTAACCTCGAGCTGAACGAAAAAAAAAACACAAAGATGATGGTGATGATAATGATGATGATGATTGATGATGATCATGATGAAAGTGTAAAAATCACTCTCTCGGCTACTTTAGCTGTGCCTGTCAGCTGAAACTACTAATTTTCTCCAAGCAGTGATCTCTTTGAATTTTGACATCAAATGCAAGTAGTTGTTTGAAGGAGATACAATAAACATCAACTTACATGGCAAGCAAACTGTTCGGCATCACTGAGATCGTCAATGTTATCCTTCATATTTCCAAGTTGTTGCATCTGAAAAAGACAGGGAAAAGGAATCAATCATCAAAATTCATTTCCTCCTAACAATGATGATACATTGTCGAGAAGAGGGTAATGTCAGAGAATCAAAAGAATCAACGACCAAGGGATGTTGCCTTAATGTATAACCAAATTCTCCCAACTTAAATTGAAAGAAATGTATGGGAATTAGGAAGGAGAATTGATGTTTTCATCTCACCTGTTCTGGCGACGGAAGATACTTCAGCAAGGAGTTGACGGCGCTTTCTGTCAAAACCACCTGATCGCAATTTAAGATCAGCCTCTTGACCTCAGTGTGTGGTAATTTAAGCGAACCAAGGAAAATTGCTGTGTGACAAATAAAAAACATACAAGGTCAGAGAGCAAGCTGTTCGAATGTGAATTTTTTTGTACAGTACAAAATTCAGTCAGGGAAATATGTGCTAGTTTTGGCAAATCTTTCTGTAAGTTTTGAAGAATTTTCGAATTATTCGTCCAATGAAACACTAGCTCAAGCACTCACGAGTCTGCCGAAAGCAATACGGCATACAAATGCATCATGTTGCTTAGCAACTTCTGGGACGACACCCACAGGCTCAGTCACATCTTGGAAAAGCGATGTCGCCTTCAACTGGCACATGTCCCTCCGACTAAATTAACTTCATATTGGATGGGCGGTAGCCTAATAGTTTGTGTACAAGACTCATGTTTGAGTGGTCCGGGTTCAAGCCCTGGCCAGGGCACTGCGTTGGGTTCTTGGGCAAGACAATTAACTCTCATAGTGCCACTAATCACCCAGGTGTATAAATGGGTACCAGGTAACCCTGCAATGGACTAGCATCCCATTCAGGGGGAGAAGTATGTAAAACTCCAAGTAGCTTTATGCTAAGATCAAAGTCTCTTCGAGATATCGACGTTTTTGCATGAAGTATGAGTCGAAGGTTTATCCTGTGCATTGTTCTTCGAACTTATCATTACAGTTTCTTTGTAGTTTAGTTTAACAATTTCCTATCTTCGCGGAGGAAATGCAGCCATATAATTTTGTCAAAAATGGCTCGTCCGCGCCGGGTATTTAGGCACATATTCCTTAACATTACACAAATAAACAGTGCAAATTTCAGCGAGATCTGACAATTCTATACTTTAAAATTGCAAGGACCTTTCGAGGCAGTCGATTATGGCAGCGAAATTAGCAAATGAAACAGCAAAATATGCGTTCGACGCTTTGTTTTTGCGACGCCATATTTGAATTGTTATAGGTAGACCGCTGTTCAATGTGTTCAAGGCCGTATCGTTACGATTGCTCCACGAAAAAGCACGAAAAAAAATACGGATATTTCCGACTACTGTCGGAGAAAACATTGCGCAATTGCGGCGTAAACAAATCGTTACACTCAAGCTGCGTTTTGTCTAGGCTCTGCGAGGGTCGGATATCAAGACCCAGGATTAAACAAAAGCCATATATACAGTGAATGCTTTCGAATTATATTTGAAGATGAAATACGAAAGAATTTTGCTGTCTTTGACTGACACACGTTATCTCAAGACACACGTGCGTTGAGATAAGAAAGCTGACATGTCACTTTTAAAATTGTTATATAACGTTTGTAAATGTGACAAGTCACGTTTTTTCCACGAGATCGCAAATGATCACCCACAGCGGAAAGTAATCCCTTGAGAAATTAAAACAGTCCCTTGAGAAATTAAAAAAGTCCCTTGAGAGTTCACACATATGTGGTTCCAAATTTTGTCCACATAACCCCTATTCTACCATTTTAGCTTGTAAACAAGCAAAAACGTCGAAACAAACCAGGATATTAGCCCCGGCCTGATAGGCCACTAGACTCGTACACAGACTTTTATGCCTTTCCTTGAGAAAAAGCCTGGCTCCCGATAGTTAAACTCAATAATGAGGTCTGAACTCGCCAAAATAGGATAAAATGTTTTCAAAACAATTGATACTTACATAAGTTTTGAGCGCTCTTAGGGTCAATGATCTTCAAGTCTTTGCCTTTTTTTTGGCAGCGGCTTTCTTTTCCAGTCCTTCACCACTCTCTGTCTTCTTTGGAGCACCTTTTGCAGCGAATGTTTTTGATAGTTCATCAAATAAGCCTGGTTTTTCCAATTTATCCTCCTTCGCTTTTGCCCAGAAAGTATTTTCAGTGAAGTTCTTCATGTTGATCTGTAAAGCAGACAGTACTGACCAGTTAACGCAATGATCAAACTATATTGATGTGACATAGTAACAATAAGTCCTAGTAGAACGACTGCGTGTTTATAGTGGGAGGCTAAGGTTAAAGGGACTGTGTAACATATAATATAAATATAATAATAAATAAAGACTTTATTTAACGAGGGTAGCATAATTTACTGGGGTGGCCCAGTAGTTTGCAATATAGTGGCGGTCGCCGGCCCTCCCTAATTAATTACATAATACATACTTAACTACATATTATAAACCACATGTTATATACTTAAGACAGTGCCTATAAAAATTTAAACTTAATTTAATACAACGGCTGGGTTAAGTCTATTTTATTTAAGTTCTGGCAAATACTCACTATAAAAATTAATGTTAGCAAAGAAATTACTTCTAAGGGTCTAAACTCCAAAACCATAGCTTATTACAAACAAGAGTGTCTCCCAGACATCAAAATTAAAAACAAACAAGATTAACTTTGAAAACTGTTCAGCCAATCAGTATTTCAAAACCCATATTGTAATCCATTTTAATCATCAATTCTTGTCCATCTGTACCTTCTTTTGTATTTGTTCTGTTATTAAAGGGTTACTTCAATGCTTCAATGTTACTTCAATTTGGTTATTTTGTTACATGTATATTCCACTCAATTTGTATCTGGCTAAAATCAGTGACAACTCACTACCTTAAACTACAAGGAGTCTTGACTGGGGTGTTCAAAGAGTGGATAACGCTATCTGCCGGATAAATCGCTATCCAGTGGATAATGTTGATGACAAAGCTAACATTGCTTTCCACTGCAAAGTGATTTATCCCGTGAGTGTTAACTGCCATTTAACAAAACAGGGCTTAATATTAAGCCTTTTCAGTCCCAAGATGGAATCGTTATTCTTTGAACTGACTGTTACACATTCCTTTCCATATTCTTTAGTAGATGTTTTTCTTTATTCTCATCACATGACTACTTGCATATGTTGTATAGGTAAGCTAAGGAGAAGTTAGATGTAAATGAAACAAACCTTATTCCAGTTAGCTCTCTTCAACTGCACGTCCTGTTTGTACTTCTTCTTTGGCATAACACCAGGCGGTAGAACGGGCACAGGAGACCCTCCAAATGGAGGGCGGGGTCCCATGCCAGGGAATGCTGGTGGAGGGGGTGCACCACCTGGGGGTGGGGGTGGTGGAGGTGGACCACCACCAGGAGGGGGTGGGGGAGGGGGAGGACCACCACCGGGGAATGGTGGTGGCGGTGGTGGTGGGGGACCACCACCAGGGAACGGAGGTGGGGGTGGTGGTGGAGGGCCTCCACCAGGAGCTGGTGGTGGCGGGGGTGGGGGTGGTACTGCACCACCTGGTGGGGGTGGGGGTGGGGGCGGACCACCTGAAAAGCAAAGAAATATTGAAGTTGAAGTTTCTAACCTTGACTGGCTGACATGACTGGTGTGTGAATGCAACTCAACCAACAAAGAAAAAAACTCATATACCACTGGCACATTTAAAAAAAAAAAATAATTGTCATATGTCGTTGCACTTTTACTGTGTTAAATAATTAAATTATAATGAAAGAGCGCCCTTCCCAAGGGTTTACGCATCGCTAGTTGCTCCCCAGGGGGGCAACGAACAATAACGTCAATGCAACTTATTAGAATTCTGCGAACATTGCAAAATCCATCATTCTCTGAAGAAGACCGCAGAAGGCGATCGAAAATTTAGAGTATCCTTTTATATTTTAAGCTATGACCACAGATCGCTCCAGCAGTTTTATTAAGCAGTTGTAATTTCAAAGTGGCTTTCCCTGGGTACTGTCTTCTAGTCAAGGTTAAACTCCCAGTTGCCTGCCATTTTCACTGAAGTGGATGGCCATGATACCCGAATGCCTGCTTCTAATGACAGTCCAGGGCTAAACTTTTATTTAATCTTGTTTTTTAAAGAGAACTTTAAAGTGTATTTTAGGTTTAATCTGTTAAACAGACACCTCTTCATCCACTCAATTTTTCCTTGCTTGAAAGACATCTAAAAAGCTTGAAAATTCCTTCTGATGACATAAATATAGTTCAACAGATACCTGTGCAGTGTCTTGGGTTGGTTGCTGCTTGGTTATAAATTTATGCAGATAAGGAAAGACCAATCAGAGAAACAACATGGATCTGCTGCAGCTTTAGCTATGTCATCATAAGGAAATGTTTTCAGTGAATCAAAGATGTCCCATTCCAAAGTGCGCAGGAAGAAATGAGTGTCCAAAGAGAGACCTTTTTTAGTTACAATAGTTTAGCATGCAAGCATTTTATACATGCAACTCACTTGTCGGTGCGAAGGGTGTTGGAGGAGGAGGTGGAGGGGAGGAGGAGGAGGAGGCGGGGGAGGCAGAGGCAGTGGAGGGGGCGCAGAAGATGGCGAGGGGACAAAACAAACTCGAGAACGTGGTGGAGCAACACCTTCAGTTCTGGGCTGTGATTGGCTGACTGATAGGAAGAGAGGGTAGCACCAGTTACAAATCAAAATAAAAGATTTACTGCAACCAAAGTTTTATGTTTATGAAAAATGTTGTAATGTTACAATTTAAAGATTGGTTAATTCAGCATTTTATAGTATGCAAGTCTGTTTTTCTGTTAACAAATTTACAATTAAAAATTTAGTTAAAAAGTTATTTCAACATTTTGTTATTGTTATACGGGAATATTTTTTTTTTGTTAAAGGAATATTTATCACAATCACTGATTAACATAATGTGTCTTTTTTAGTTTCTTTTTTTATTTTAGAAGTAGTATAATTTTCATTGGTTAATTTTGGTTTATGAGTTCATATATTATTCCTATGTTCCTTTGTTAGAGAGTTTTGTAATTCAATGCCGGAGCATGAACAATACTTGGGTTGTAATTTATTTATGTTAACATTTATGGATCAGGGTTAGGATTATGAATGAAAGTTTAACTTTATAATGGAGGAAACTGCTTGTTAAAAAATAATGATCTAATTTGGAACCACCACTTATGAATTACCTTATTGTTACTTATTTTCACAGGACTTAATGTGCGATTTAAAAAAAGACCCGCGAAAATTAATTTTAAACGATTTCTATTGTATTTTTTATGCTAATTACGTATTTTTGGCCAAATCGCAAAAATTAAGTCTCGCGAAATATTCCCGTTCCATTTTCGCGAAATTAAGTTCCCCGCAAAAATAAATAACAATAAGGTACTTGTAAATACAGTGCGTATTACATGGTAGCACAAAGATATGAATTTTCTTTTTGAATGATGGTGAATGAACACAACAAATGAGTAAAATATTGTCAAAACATTTGAAAATAAAATCCATATCTTTAAGCCACAAAAAGTTTCATTTCTATTTTTTAAGAAGCAAAAATACAAAAATGGGACAGGACCATTGTCAACATCTTTACTAGTGCAAATATGCAAAATATGCCACTAGGGGACCTGAAGTAGTTTTGTATGCATTTTTATCAGTGGTATATTTTTTCTAGTAATACACTTAGAACATGTAAAAGTAAATAAATGTGATTTTTTTTACAGGGTCAAACAAGTGTAGACTGAGCTGAAGAAGATCTACTTCAACTAAAAATAATATTTAAAAATTTGTTCAGAACACATACTACATGTAAATTGCATAAAGAGTCTCCTTACCTCCTCCACCGCCTCCTCGTTTGGCCTGAAGGAAAATCAAATCATTCATATCAATTAGACAAATTGGACAGTCTTAATGTTGGCAGGTTAAAAAACTAAATTGCAGTTTAAAGTAACATCCAAACCTAAGTGAGAAAGCCTTGCCGCATACACTATCACATCTAAACAACCCTCCAAGTTAAGACCATTTTGTCGCCTGGGTTTTTGGGGGGGTTTCCTCTGGGGAAATTTTGAGATATTTTTTTTTTTTCGCCAAATTGGCCAAGCCAAGAAAAAAAAAAGGGGGCGCAAAATCACAACCATAGCCATTGTGGAATAATAAATCCATTATTCAATGGTTTTACAGATAAATACTCAGATATTTAATCTATCTCTTGTGTTTTACAAAGCTCATAAAATATTCATAGGTTTTACAGATAAATACTCAGACATTTTTCTTATATCTTGTGTTTTACAAAGCTCATATAATATTCATTGAATAATAATAATATCTGATATTTGCAATCAAATAATAACTATGGATATTATTTGATTTGTAAATAAAGTGTAAGCATATAATAGTTAGAACTGTTATTTTGTTTATTTTAATCCAGAATCATTGACATAATTTCTAGGCCGCACTTACTGAGCACTGCTTACCAGTTCTTTTGTTTCTGCCAACTCCTTTTCCAGGCTAGCTATCTTGGTTTCATAATTTGTCGTAGTTAAGGTTAGTTTAGCTTCACATTCTTGCCGCATGGTTGTTTCAAGTTCCAGCTAAAAGGTACAACAAATAAATTACCAGTAGAGTTACATGCCAACACTTTAAAATCCAAAAGTGAAACATTTCTCCCTCTGTGATGCAGAACATTTTTAATTTTACAAAATCACTGTTTCTATCACACTGCTGTTGTTAAGTCCTAGTATTACTAAACAATAACCCTGCATACCTTGGTTTCAAGCTGCATGGATTTTTCTGCTGCTTCTTCATACTGGGCTTTCTCGACAAGTGTTTCTACAACAAGAAAATACCTATTATTACCTATTATTTTACCGTGCAGCAACTGTGGAGTCATGAGGGCAGGGCTCAAAATAATTTTTGGATAGTTGCCGGTCATGTTGACCGTCCAGACCCAGTTTAGCTCGGTCACGTGTCGTTTTTGACCGGTCAAAATATTGAAAATAGAAGTCACTTTTGCCTTTCGTCGAATCGTCTTTGTTCACGTGATAGAAAAGGACCCGCCATCTCTTCACCGTTTTGCCTGCCATTTTTTTCTACTTAGTTTCTTAGTACCCTTGTAAGATATGATAGCGACAGGTCAATTAACTGAGACAAATTGCAAACATCTGTCACGTTGTTTTCCCTCTTTCGCACTCTAATGAAATACCTTGTTACCAAGCTTTGGACGTTTTTCCGTGCACGTTCTTTTCGCCGAAGTTTCGCATTACTAAATTTTAATACTGACCTGAACAGAACTGCACAGATAAAAAAAAGATGTATCATATTTTCCGAATTGGAATGACATTTATACTTCATGTATTTCAGATTGGGAATTAAAGGAAGTTGTGTTACCTGTGGTTTTAACGTAGAGGTTGCTCTGATACTGTGTATTAAATCGCCCACGAGTAAAGGTTAAATATGTTGTTAGAATTAACGTTAGACATTGGCATAACAATTATTTTGGGTCTGGTGCATGGCCGGTCAAAATGACCGGCAAATCGAACGTTTGTCCGGACAAATTGTCATCTTGGCCGGACATTGTCCGTTGACCGGCCGTTATTTTGAGCCCTGTGAGGGACCTTTAACAGCCACAGTGGTGACGGCAATGAGAATGTCATAAAACAACAGATTTAATGACCAGTACCATAGCTCTGCCCGGCCCTATCCCCCACCTGGGGGTGCAATTCTCTGCCATTCACTGCACAATCACGACATCAGTGTACCCACAGTGTTGCTGTTGTGGCTGCTTCTTAAGTTCCCAAGTTACACAGTTCAAGAACCAACTACATAATAATTATATATTCAGACTTACTTTGATAAAACTTCAGTGTATGGCTATTTAATATGCTACATCTTGCTAAAAGTAAGAGAAAAGTGATATTGAAAGTAAGACAATACTCACCAATAAGGGGTTCCACATCTATTTCAATTCTTTTTAAAGCAAAGTCAGGATCAATGCCACCTCGGTGAAGAACAATTTGCGATATACACTCTTCAATTAACTTGTAGTATTGAGGTCTGATGAAAAAAGTACACCAGAAAAAAATAAACTCATGTTTTATGTTGAATGATTCCTTCTTGATACAATGATGCAGGCACGCTAACTGTACTAGATATTCTAGGATATAGATTTGGGTCTTATCTCTTGGTGTTGCCAAATTTCCTTAGGCCCTGACAGTGCTGGAAATTACTGTCGGTCATCGGACATTGTCCGATCAAATATGCCAAAATGTCCGCCCAATTTTGCAATATGTTTGGACATGATGTCTGAGAACTTACATGACTGTGTCTTGGAAAAATTTTATGTGTTATAAAATGGGAATTGATGTCCGACCAATTTTCTAATATGTCCGTTCAAAATAAAAGTTTGGAAGGACACATGTCCTTTTAAGTAAGAAAAATTATTTCCAGCACTGCCCTGAACATTGTGACATGCAGTAATCTGCAAGCAAATTCTTAAAAACAAATTCACTAGAAGGAGTGAAAGAAACCAAACTTTGATCATTAGAACTGACACCACCCGCCACCCCAAAAATCTCAAAACAGCCAACAGTATCCCCAAATTTCTTAACACCTTTGCATCTATTTTTTTTAAAAATGGACCTGTAACCAGGTGGTTGATTCATTAAGAAATAAAAACGTTACTCTGGTTAAAAAAAATTTTGTAGTAAAATGTTCGTAAAATATCCACAATGTCCCAACGTTTCGGCTTAAACTAAAGCCTTCATCAGGGGAAAGTGATAAGTGAATACAAAAAGCACGTTCTTATATAATATGCAAATCGAGAGCTAATGTTTGTCCCTAAAGGCTAAATTTAGAAATTCGTGCGGTAAATGCATGCCGTCATCGCGGTTTAGCGGATTATTGCAAGTGTTAATTTCCCAAGCCTCCAGAATACGTCTTTTGCGCCAATTTGTGCTTGTACGTAAGATCTTTGACGATTCCCACGAGATGGTGTGGCCAGAATGAAAGCAATGTTCCGCTAAAGCTGACTTGTGTGAGTGTTTGTTTTCAACTGCTTTTTGATGCTCTTTGAGTCGGGTGGAAAATTTTCGTTTCGTTTCTCCGATGTAGCTTTTGTCACAAACTTGGCAGGGAATTGAATAAATTGCGCCACGAGTCTGATCTTTTGGCAATGGATCTTTCGGTTTTGGAAACAAATTGCCGATGGTTTGGTGTGGTTTTAAAGCGACTTTGATATTATAATTGCTTAAAATTCGCTTGATTGGTTCCGTAGTACCCTTGATGTACGGCAGAATGCAGAAACCTTTTTTGTCATCCGGTGCAGTTGCAGGCGTTTGTTGAGAAGGTCGTTTCGGTTTGCTTACATCAATCACAAAGCGCTTAGGGTAGCCATTCGCCCTGAGTGCCGCGGTCACATGTTGCATTTCCTTTGACTGTTGATCAACAGAAGATGGAATAGTTTTTGCACGATCAGTCAAAGACTTGACCACAGCCCTTTTGTGAGCAGCCGGATGGTGGGAGTCAAACGAGAGATATCTTTCTGTGTGTGTCGGTTTGCGATAGACTTTAGTGGAGAGTTGGCCATCGTCTTGTCGACAGACAGTGACGTCAAGAAAGGATATTTTCCGTTCTGTTTCTCTTTCAACCGTAAATTGGATAGATGGCTCGATACTGTTCAAATGATTCTGTAAGGTTAGCACCAGGTTGGATTTAACAGCGGCACATACATCATCTACATATCGTTTCCAAAAACACGGCTGGGAAAGGGAGGTGGATAGTGCTCGTTTTTCAAGGTCCTCCATGACCAGATTTGCCATAACAGCTGACACTGGAGAGCCCATGGCGGTTCCGAAGATCTGTTGGTAGTGATTGTTGTTGTACTTGAAGTTTGTTGTCGACAAACAAAAATCCAACAGATCGACAATGTCATTAACAGGTATGGTGGATCTATCCTGCAAGGTGACATCATTGGAAAGCAAATCTTTAGCAACTTGAATGGCGAGTTCCACCGGAATGGATGTAAATAAAGAAACAACGTCAAACGACACCAGCTCTTCATCTTCTTTGAGTGAGACATTTTTCATCTGTTCACAAAATTCCACACTGTTCTTGACCGTGAAATCTGTGTTGCCCATCAGAGGACTCAGGATCTGCGCCAAATGTTTCGATAACATGTAAGTTGGAGAGTCTATGAACGAAACAATAGGTCTTAAGGGGGAACCAGGCTTATGAATCTTTGGTAGACCATAAAAGCGAGGAGGCAGTCCGTCAGAACTGCGGAGTTTCTTGTAAAGGCTGTCACTGATCTTGTTTTTTTTTTTTTAACCTGAGTACCACCCCACCCATTTTCATGGGGCATATAATATGTGCCATAACCCTACTGAGTCAGCAAGAAATTGTTACTACCAATACCTGGCATAAACATCGTCCCTTATGAGCATCAAGTGCTGGAGAATGGAGAGAAACATGGGTTCTGATGGGGTGTCCTGAATGAGGTTTGTTATAATCTGATAGATCTCACTTCGATCCCTGTTAGGTTGTTAAGGTAATTACTACCAATTTTTGTTGACTGAACATTAATGATATTAGTACTAGCAAGGCTGATAACATCTACTATCAAATTAAACCCGCATGGTTACCTACAAGGTCTCATAGACCTCTGGAAGAGTAATAATTTTGCACTGATATTGCAAAGCACATGAGTTTCAATACCACTGATTAAAAAACTGGCTGATCCACAAAGGTCCACGATAGACACTACAGTTGAATATTTGTCAACTCAAACCTTCACTAACTCCAACCTGCTGTTAACTCAAACCTTTTTCAAGTCCCCTCCAGGTCAATTTTTACCCAAGATCTTGAACCCCTTGGATAACTCAAACCTTTTTTAATTTCTCAGCAACTGCTGTAAAAGCACTCAGGGCTCGAGACTAACGGTAGCCAACTAGCCAAAGGCTAGTAAAAATGCAATTTTGGCTAGTAGGTTTTGGCCTTTCACTAGCCAAAATGGCAGTAAAAAAATCAGGCATTGGAAGAAACCGCATTTATTAAAATCATCTCTCAGAGAATATAACTAGTAAGTAAACTGTTGACATTATAGAATGTGAAGCTTTAAACAATCTAGTTGACAAAAACGCATGTACATGTACAATTTTTATAGTGAAGAACAAAGCCCAATTTTGTAAGAAAAAAAAAACATGACGATTGAAGGAACATTTTACGGCTCAAGGTAACATTATCGCACATTGTTTTAACCACCCCCCCCCCCCTTAAAAGAAGAACTATGCTTAAAAATTGTGGCTAGTAGAAAATAGGTTTTGGCTAGTGAAATCAAAGCTGTCACTAGCCACTTGGCTAGTTAGCAAAAAAGTTAGTCTTGAGCCCTGGCACTGCACATGCTTTGAATAATAACTGATTTTTCTAAACAGTTATGTATGTTCTTCTACTCAGGCATGCATTTAACATCACATTCTAAAGGATACTCAAAATTTATTTTAATATCAGTGAATCTCTGCTGGAACTCAGTTTGATCATCATCTCGGTGTTCTTCAAAAATGTCCAACTGAACATTTAAATCATCATTTTCCAACTCTCTAAGATCCTGCAAGATACAAATATACCACTAATTAGCTTAACTCTCCTTTTAGACAGATGTTTGTTGTCAGTGCTTTTATGGCTGGACAGAGACAGACAGGCAGACAGCCAGACAGACAGGCAGGCAGAATGACAGACCGGCCGACAAACAGACCAAGAGATGAAGACCATAGTTTTAAAGAATAAATCTTCGTTCCCTGCGTGGCACTTCTTATTGTGAAGATTGAGAATAAAAGTATATTGAAAGTGCCAAAAAGTTCATTATAAACCAATAGTTTTGGGCTTAGGCCTTCAACAGTGGTGTATTGGTCGAAAATAAAACGACTGTTCATGATGAAGATGAAGGCCATGTCCATTTTCTACCTGAATAATTTAACTACATGTAAAAGCTGCCGATAAGAGGAACTTTAGCATGTTCATGTTGTGGTTCAATTTTACCACTACCACAATTTGGTATTCCCCTTTTTCTGGTGTTTGGCAATATAACTATTCTTAAGGAATATAAATCAAGGGAAAATATCAAATTGTTCCAAGGGTAAAATTGAACCACAACATACATTTCATGATACTAGAACTGCTCTAGTGATGGTTCTTTCATGTCGCAATGGTCCTAATAAGGAAGGGCTCAATTCCAATTCATATGTGACCCGGGGTCCAACAAGTAAATTGAAGGTCACCTTGGGTGAAAATTTAACCATTGCCAAACCAGACCTGTGCTCTAGCAGAGCCTAGGTGCCACCAGTGACATACTTTTGTCTTTCAGGGCGACTTGTATAATAATATTATTACTTTGCTATCATGACAGCTTTCAAGAGCTGGGCACCCTAAATTTCTTACATAAGAGCCTTTGGGTACCCTGCAATTATTCTAACAGCACAGCTTTGCAAACTGGCAAAACACACGAAATGTCCTCTGCATTTATGATGACTTGCAGCTTCTTGTTGTTTAAGTGTCCCCATTTAGTGGTTTTATTACTGCCATTTTAGTTTTGACACTCAAATAAAGGTTTTTTTTATTATTTATTATTATTATGTATAGCGTACCTGCAAAGGATCATTCAAGCCTTCTCTGACAAATTCATTTCTTAGATGTAATCTAAAATCCAAGTCATCTGGAGTACTGACAAGAGCGTTGATTAGCTGAACACAAGCCACCTAACAAACAATAAACAAAAAGAACAAATCAATGCTGTAAATAATTCTAGTGCTCTAAAATAAAAACAATGGACAATGTGCACAGACATTTACTTATAAGCACTCCACATTTGTGTATAGTGGCAGTGTAACAAAAACAAGCCTGAAACATTTTGTTTTTTGTTAAGATTTTGGCTATTTTGACTATTCAACATATACATATATACCAGTTTGATGGGTCACTGAGCAATCTGAAAATTGTAAGGTATGAAGTCTCACCTTGAGATTAGTGTGGTCGTCGTCCAATGCTTCCACTATCTTACTGAATCTCCCCCTCTCTTCAAGCTCTCCACAAGTAGTAATTGCTTCAAGAGCCTTATCATGACTAAAAAAATAATTAGAGAGTGATTGATTTAATCCCGTAATAATAGTGATTGATTGAGCGATTGATTTCATCCCGTAGTACTTAATATTACGGGAACATCCACAGGACCACACAGTACATTGCAAGTGTCAAAATTGGTCATACAACAAGGTGATCTTCACTGCATGTAATCACAAGGCTTAATTAAAGTCCCTGTCCAGGACAAGTAGATTTTCCTGTTGGACAAGAAACTGTTCATTTTGACTTGACCGATGGACAAGGATGCAAGCAAACTGGCTGCTGACTACTTAAGTTATAATTTTAAGTCAAAAAAGCAAACTTAGACAAGTACGCACACATAACTGCCATAATTGAGCAAAATTTGAGAGTTGCCTGTTTTAAGAGCAAGATGAAATTCAAGATTTTTTAATCCTGTGCCCTGTAATTGGTGACTTTATTTTTACTCTTCCCATGTCTGCCTTTATCATTCGTGAAAATAAACATATTAACTTACTTCACAAGGCACACTGCTGCCATAAGCTTGACGACATCTGCCATCATACTTGAATAATTAGGATCCATTGACCTCGCCAGCAAAGTCAAGCCATCCTCGCTTTTTAACATCATGTTAAGGCCATACTGAGGATCAGAGTAATGATTAACACATCAACTGTTTTGCCAGTAAAGTATTCGGCACTTTTGCGAGAATGTGTAGTTCCAGAAAATATCCATACCCCCACCACGGAGGGAATTGGAAATTCCAGAGGGGTGGGGGGTAAAGGGCCCAGGAAATTCCGAAGGGGAGGGGGGTTGCCAGTGAAATTATGTTTCCAGACGGTCAAGTTTGATGCAGTGCCAACTAGTTTCAAAATCATTTCTTACCTACTCTACAAATGTTTTACATAGCAAAAATAGCACCCTGGGTTCTTGATTCGCAATCGTTTTACATTTAAAACGAGTTTTCTTTCTCCTGAAAGCACACAGAAAGCAAACAATTTCACTGAAATCCTCCAAGCTCGTCAGTGGAAGCGGCCGCCATTACTTGTCACCAGTCCCCCGAAACTTGTCACGTGGTTTGACCGAAATGCACTGGTGTCAAGCATTGCTTGTTTCATGTTCAATCGAAGGAAAATCGTCCTTGTTTGTGAAAAGTTTCACGTTTATTAGCGATGAAAATAGTGTAATGATGTCAAAAACTCGAGATTTACTTGTTCTTGTTATTTCTGGCTATTTGTTTGTAATTTTCCTGTTAAATTTTGCTTTCTCAGCGAGCATTAGCGATTTTGCGATCACGTCTACGGTGAATGTTTATATCAACACTTTTCAAATCCGTGTTCTGATACATTTAGCGGTTTTCCAAAGTGATTGGAATGAAAAGGGATGGATGGTTATACAACAAGGTAATTTGACAAGTGACTACCAGATATTTTGTCTGTTTACTTTTGAGGAAAATTCTGTATTTTGTCTTCAACAGTTCATGTAGGTATCGTTTTAACAGATCTTCCGATCGATCAGTTATACACTATAACTGTTTACAAGAGAGGCGGCCTGAAATTTAGAGCATTGTACAATTTATCTTTTTTCCAGAGGGGCTGGGGGGTACACAATATACTTTTGGAAATTCCGGAGGGGAGGGGGGGGGTATTTTTCTTAACAAAAACGGAAATTCCGGAGAGGTGGGGGGTCTTACGCGAAATTCCCTCCGTGGTGGGGGTATGGATATTTTCTGGAACCACACAATACATGAAATCACTCTGCCACTGAACTTTGAGCTATACAACTCATTGACACAGCATTTACATACAATGGTATACCGCAGGTCACCACGTTATGGTCCCAGGGGGGTACTCCGGCTAGTTAATGACGGGGATAATCGATGGATTTTTTTGGGTTTGAAATTTTCGATTCTGGGATTTTTGGGGGTTGGAAAATTTGGCAAGTATTTTTTTGGGTATCTTGATTTAGATAGGGGATTTTTTTGGGTATTAAAAACGAACTAATGTGCCTTGGCGCGGCCCTGGCGATGAATAAACAAAACAAGTGTTCTTTGTGTTATTTAATTGCACCTCCTGGCAATTTAGGGGTAATTTGACAAGCCTGAGAAGGGATTTTTTGGGGGGTTATTTTTGGATCAGGGATTTTTTTGGGTAATGTCGGAAGACTTACGGATTTTTTTGGGTCCTGAATTTTGCCTCCATTCGATCATCCCCGTCATTTACAAGCCGGAGTCAACTGCCACTTCAGAGTCAAACCAAATGTACTAGGTTTAGTTGCCATCATGATGGTGATTGGGTATTTGATATTTTAAGTATTTTTAAGGGTTTTGTTCCTATTTTATAAAGTTCTGACTTTTAAATTATAATATTATTAATTTAATCATTATTAATATTTAAGTGTCCCCAATTAGAAGACCACTTGTAGACAGCTAGAAGACTTAAATAGACACATAATAATGTTTGACATTACCTTGTTGTTCATGAAAGCCTTTAAACATCTCACACATTCATGTTGTATTCGTTTATAAATATTCCCTTGCTTTGAGCAGGCATCTCGCAAGTGTTTTATTAAGCACTGTAGACCCTCCTCACCAAACTCTTGGATCCAACTGAAAATTTACAAGAAACACTCTGTCAAATGAATGCATTAGCGGCATACCAAAATGATTTGATTTTAAGCCTGCTTTCTAATAAGGGCCACTTTTCTTAATGTATTTAAACACATGCCTTAAGTGGCTTTTTAATATTCTGTCCCTATTTTAAAAAGGGAGCCCTTCCAGTAAGGTCCCCCATTGCAAAAGTGACATTCGAAATGTTGAAATAGAACAGACTCACTGTTAGACAGATGAGATGTGATGTGCTTTGTCATCTGAATGTAATTTTAACCTTACTGAACAAGCAAATGGTTACATGACTATGTGAATTCCTGCTGTTACAGTTCTTGAATAAGTTAACATATATCTGTTTTTCTGCTGAGTACATTTGAAAAAATCTGTAAGCCTTATCCCTAGCAAGTGCCCCTACCAAATAAGGGACCCAACTTTTAACTCTTACATTTTTTTACTTGTTACTTTGAATTGACATGTACTAAAACTCAAAACAAAACAAAAGCACTCTGGTTAATGTGAATAACCTTCAGCCTGTTTACGGTTTGCGCTCAATAATGGTAATGAATTTCGCTTATTTCGGTGGTTTTGCTTTGTTTAGTTTCAGTGGTTTCGTTTCAGGCCTTAGTACATGCCTTTGAATTCATTAATGGAAACCACTAGAGCTAGCTCCTTTTTGTTGATTTACCAAGTCATGTGACCATTGATAGCAATAAAGGATTGTGTACAGTGCATCTATTGTATCACCAAAAAGAAAGCTATCTAACCAGACAGCTAACCTACCTAAGTGGCCTCCCTGTCAGAGACACTCGCACAGACTGTAATGATTTCAGAAGATGTTCAGCGGACACGTCTGTTCTGTGCAGTTCCTTTACATAATCATCTGGTGATGTCAGACCTTCATGTGTTTTCTTGTCACATAATGAAAGGAAAAAATTGTCAATAACTTCTTGTAAAGCTCAGGATGTAGCTAAGAAAATGCTAAGCCGGCTCATCAACAACTCCAGCTGGGTTCTCCGGCCTTGGCAGCTCTAAAAGTTTACCTAAGTCATTGTTTTCATGTGAAATTTCAGTGGTATTTAAGTTCTCTTTCAACTGGTGAAATTAGCTGGCAGCCGGCCCTTGGCGACAACCCTGAAAGCTATATGTTCTACTAAACATTTATTAGAGATAAGCATTTCGATTATTTTAAAGGCACCTACATGTAAGGGCCAATTTAGATCCCACTTGTAACTTTGCCATCATCAACAGGTTAATTTAACTTATTAACAACTTCATGTAAATTGAAAATTGGCTAGTATGTATTTCACTTGCCCACTGATGAAGCACTACTTTAGAAACTTACAGTCCCTTGCCTACTGGTAATTATAAAAAATCTTCAATTACCTGAGAAACCATTTGTCTTCTTTTAAAACTGCACAGCATGTCCACTTTTGTTGGCATGTCTCTGTTACGAATGGGCTCTCGCAGATGTTCTGATAAGTTCATATCTTCCTGCATATCAAAAGAAAGGCATAACAAGGTTAACAAATAAGCATTATCAAGTGAATCTCACTTTATACCCAGAAATTAATACAGCCTCTACATTCAGTACCACTCAAAAGTAAGTTAACACCCTCTCACAAGACACAATTCCATCTCACAAGACAGGATTCTCATATCAAGACCTGATTCTTGTATCGGGACGAGACACATGCCAAAAATGCATGGTTTGACTACCACTCCACTTAATTCTTAAACTGGAAGTACAGGCACATCAGCAAAACTAAGACACAACTATGTTGGATTCCCAATTTTGAACTATCGATTTCTAAAACCTCTGATAGTCAAACCATACTGTTGTTTTTCTTGGATTTGCTTTACTCCGTCAAACACTGCATGCAAGTTTACTCCCGATTTCTTGAGCTAATTTTTGTTTTCTTTGAAGGTTCAAAAATTCATGATTCCAATGTTCATGTAAACTTATTAAATTCAACCAAGAGATTACAGTAACTAGTATAATACTATTATCAGAGCTGTGCTCTAGCAGAGCCTGAGTGCCACAGGCGACTTACTTTTGTCTTTGGGTGACTTGTAAAACCGTAGAATTCCGGTTATAAGCCCTGGGCTTATACAACTTCGTAAGGAGTTTTGGGTGGGCTTATAAGTGGAGGGGCATATATATATCCGGGAGGGCTTATAAGTGGAATGAAAAAATCGTTTCCAAAAGAGCCATGGCAGTGTTGACAGAAATACGTTTTCAAGTTAAAAACGCATAATTAAGCAACATTTAGCCCTGCTCTGTACTGCTATCCGGGAGAGGGGGGCTTATATCCGGGGGGGGCTAATAATCGAATGTATTTTTTTGTTTTCAGGTAGATGGGCCTATAACTGGGGGGCTTTTAAACGGGGGGCTTATAACCAGAATTTTACGGTAACTGAGCTATTAAGACCTGGGCACCCAAATTTTTTGTACAGAAGAGTCTTGGGCACCCTGCAATGTTATTCTAAGAGCACAGCTTTGATTATTATTACAGCTATATCTCCACACCAGACTGGCAAATTGTGTTTGTAATTATTCATTAATACCCCTTAACTCTCAGGAAACGTTTTGAAACTTGTACATAGTCTGATTTCAAAATGAAAAAATGCATGACATAAAAGCTTTTTTAATGAATAAGATATTTTTCAATGACATATATTGCTCCTATTCGCTAAGTATTGGCCGATAGGGTTAACACCTATAATACTATTGTGGTCAATACCTCCTCGAAGAAAGGTCATTATAAGAAAGATTGATCACAGAGAGAGATACTAAAAAATATAAAGCTCATTGAACCGGCGACAAAATATTCATAAATTTCTAATAAACTATCTAATTTCTGTTATTGAAATCTACCCCCGTTGAATTTACCACACCTCCGAACATTTGGCAAAATAGTTGTTTACGCCGCGAACAAAGTAACCGAACAGGTAGAAAACAATTAAATCCGACTTGTATTATTATGAAAAGTACAGGGCTCTGTTTATTCTATTCCCGCAGTGACACTGAATAAAAAGAGAATATTTATTAACTAATTTATCTCAAATATTGAAATTGGCTCAGTGTCACCAAATATCAACTTTTTTGGAGAGGAGATCGGTAATTGGGCAACATTTGTAATTCCGCATGCAGAAATCGATGAGCGTTAAGCTGATTTTTTATCCAAGGTCTTTTGCCACTTGAGAAAATGGGAATAACAGGAATCTTACACGTTTTAAGCGATTGTCGTAAAATTGAATTGTTCCTATTGCGAACAAGTTGTGTCACATAACAAATCACACCAGAAATTTCGAAAACAATTAATTTTGAGAATTTCATGCATGCATTTTCATAACACATAATTGCCTAAAGGGCTGATAATTTAGTATTTTATCGCGATCGAGATCACAGCTCGAAACTTTGAGAAAGATTCTAACTTAAATACATATCCATGCTACATACCAGCATTTTTTCAAAAATTTTGTTGAACTCCTCGGCCGGTAAATGTTTGATCCGTTCGATCTCATCCTCCATGTCTTGGTCAAATAGAGGTTCCTCTTGTGTGCTCTTCAGTCGTTCTTTCATTTTATGCCCATTGACATCTTTATCCTTGCTCTTTTTCGTCTGTTTTCGCATGGATGTTATGCGATTGAGCTAGAAACAACCAGATACCTCGCTCATTATTACAGCTTTTGCAGCAAATTTGTTTTTAGTGAACGCGAAAGTCATAATTGACGAGCAGTTAGCGAAACACAAACAACATCAGGTGTTGTGATACTTACAATCCCGCCGCCTTCCTTCGGAGCTGGATTCAACTTGTCACCCATCTTGCTTCCACGGGTTACAACAATGCGAACAAAAAACTACTTTCTCCAAAATAATGCTCTTACATCTCTTGATTGTCTTGTTAGGGACCAAACAACACTGCCTGCAGGAGTGAAATTTGTAGAGAAATAACGATCATAACTCACGCATGCGTAGACTTCCGCTTTCAGCTCCCGTGAGTCACTTCGGGTGTGCAATACTTATTTACGTGACTTTACCGTCTTGAAATAAATTCTGTAAATTTTAAATTTTTTCCGTCCACGTTATTTTGTATTCCCAAAAAATATTTTAATGCCTAAAATACCTCTTTACCTAGAATTTTATCATTGTTCTCAACATTCAAAGGTGACCGTTTCGTCTTCGTTTGTTTGGCGCGCTTTCAACAAGTCACGCAACATTGAATTCCGTTTTGCGTGACTTGGCCACACTCAAGCGCTAAGCACAAACGACCGGAACAAAAAGGAAAGCTTTTGACCGGCTTTAAAAAATGTATTGTAGCCTGTTTTTAAAAAGACGCTGTTTTTAGCCATTAACTCAACTCGTTGCTATCTGAAAGATGGCACGGCAGAAAATATAAAATCGTGATCTAATGACGTCACGCATTTCCGGGTTTAATGTCTTAATGATATTCAATACACTTGTTGAGGACATTTATTCAATTTAAGTTTCCTGTATCTTTTTTTTGCATGCGTGAACACGATGTTCGTGATAAAGCCATCGAAACAGTCATGTGCGCACACACGCTTTGACGCATATCACGAATTACTCACATAAAATAAACTTGGTTGCTCCTACAGCCTAGAACTTAAAATTCAGAATTCAGCGTTATTGGTAGGTTTAGCAATGTTAGAAAAAAAAAGTCTGAAAACATTCCAGGAAAAATCTTGAAGTTTTATGACGATCACACGCGCTTTATTGCGGTCTGCGAATACCTGGTTACGCTAAAATACCTAAGAAGTATTTTTAAGCAGAAATACCTAAGATCGTTTATCATGCAAACTTTTGCTCGCTTCAGATTGATGTTGGGTCTTAGTTAAATAAATCAGATTAACATCAAAGAAGCATGTTTTGGGAAATAAACTGACCTTTTATTTTAACCCTTAAACGCTAAATTTACTCTAAACCGCTTTTTAAACTGATATTTTTTTTTTCGGTAGCACGATACCAAATTTCTCTAAACTTTACTTAAAAAGTGTACTTTTTCACATTGGAAACATTCCGGAAAAAAATTTAAAGTTTTATGACGATTACACGGTCTCTTTTGCGGTCTGCGAATACCTGATTACTGACTAATGGTTTAATTTTGGGCGTCTCCGTCAAATTTTGTTTGTGCCCGTCGCCCGTCGCGTGCCATGTAATCAAGCGTGTCACCCGTGTGTATTTTAATGTTATGACATGGCACACTTGTTGAAATGGACCATCCTGATTGGTGAATTAACGGTCCGAGATATGCAATACGGACCGCTAGAGAGTTGAAACATTACCAAACAATTATTTTGGTTTTCTTTTATAGGTCTAAAATTGGCTCAAACCTGCATGAATTTGCTTGCTTGCAGTGTCTCGGCAACATTTGCTGAGAGTAATGAGAATCAGAACTCACAGTTATTAGTCAAGTACTAAGCATGCAGTTGTTTAGTTAATTTTCGACGTTTTTGCCCCCCTCCGTAGGGGGGAGGCGTAGAGGGGACGTGCTTAAAAAAAATTAAACAGGGAATTTATATTTACTTAAAAAAATGTTGCTGGATATGGATCGCAAGCTTTGCGATCAGTATTCAAATCTTTAAAGCTTCAAACCACTATAAAATCTGGCACTTAACATCAACTGTATCGAAAGCAATAATCTCACTAATTTCACCAGGCTGTTTCAATTTCTCTGTCACGTGAACGAAATAGATGCAAGAAATTGAAACAGCGTGGTGAAATTAGTGAGATTAGTGAGTAATCACTCCAGTAAAGCTCATTATTTGCACTTTTTTTGTACCAATAACTTGTCTAAATTACAAACTGATGGAGTTTTTTTGAAACTTTGTTCCGGCCGGAAGCAGTATTTTAATACAAAAAGAGCTTAAAAGATCTTTTTGTATTTTGCATGGATATCTATATATGCAGCTCGATCGCCGGATCGGTCTTTGGCGAAAAGGTTTTGATTCAAAGAATGCGTTTTTCTTTACATTTTATCAGCGTATAAACGGTAGATCTTTATAGCTGCGGCTAACATTAGCTGCATTCTGGAAACTAATTCTTTCTCCCTGGCATTTTTTTTGCATTTTTTCCGTTTACATATCTACTGACTATAATTCTACATTTCACAATAAATTCACAAATGCGCGATACCACATTGTCTCGCCTTTAAATAAGACTTATTGGTTAAGGGGGGTAAATATGAATTTGAGTGAAATTTTAAAGATTTAAATAAGGGATCTAAACAAGAAAAGAAGAAAGAAATTCTATGTTTGGAACACCACCAGACAGTTGACCCCCACGCAAGAGCACTCCAGGTTGTTAGGGGACTGTTTCGTTGTGCAACTACTAATTCTTAACTTCAAATTCTAATTTTTAAAACCACATTATATCTTCAATATTTCTTATTCTTTGAGAAACACTATCTCCTCCCAAACATCCTCAAAAATCACGTAAAAAGTAACAAAACACCGCAAAACATAGACTCGTGTATTAAGTAAAAAGATATTTTCCCCTTAAACATGTTAAACCCTAGTTAAGCGCTCAATGCTAGGACGATTTAATCCCTTCTGTCTAGTCTACAAGCAATGCTTCTGTGATTGATCACGAATACAAAGGTGATGAGTAAAGATCCCGTTGAAATCGATGCTTCCTCTTTTTTAACGGGATTTGTGGGGCAATGCTGAAATCCGTATCTATTGAAGAACTGATACCGGATTGAATCCTGTTTAATAGATAAGCGAATTCCGGGGACTTTTGAGCGTTTTTAAGAGCTATTATCCTATTAACTTAATTTCGGCTACCGTAAACTTTTTATTTAGTATCTCCTTCATATGTCTCTTTTAACCACTCCCCCTTCGCAATAATTGCATGGGAACTTTGTAACCTTCGTAAGTATAAGTAAAACGACATCAGAGTGCGCTTAATTCCTCGCCCGCTGAAGAGACGTTTGTGATTCAATGACTAACTTAGCTTTACAAAGAACCATGTTGTGCATCCGATTGGTTGTTACTCTGTTTCGCGCCAAAATTAACAACCAATCAGAAACACTACACCGTTCTCAGTAGACCTTTAACATCAGTGTGGAATTTCACTTGTCGAATATCACAAGGGTATTGAGCAAGGAATACGAAAGAACTGAGCGCCAGACTTATAGATGATACCCGAGGGCTGCTCTGCGGTGTTTGTGTGATAAATCTGTACAGATTCAGAAAGTTAGTGACGCAGTTATCCAGAAGTGGAGTTTTATTTTAACTGATTATTAAAACTGCGAAAATAACACGTGATTGTGACTAATTATACCTCATTTACCTTGCTACAAAGCACTCAAATTCATTTATATAATATATGTTAAACGAATAAAGAACAACCTTTTACTGTTTTGGCAAGTGTCGCATTGACAGACCTTAGTTGACAAACGCAAGAGTTTCCGATTTGATCAGCCAATCAAAAACGGCGCGAACACACAGGATCACGAGTGCTGCGAAATCAGTGACGTCAGCATGGCGCAATAAGGATAGGTCTTGTTGCTTAGCAACTTTGGTAACGAAAACCGCAAGCCCAATCAATTTTCGGGGGAAGATTTCACCTTCAACTTGTATTCGTTTTTCCGACCAGTTGAAGCTCTAGCAGCAAACGGATAATATGGAATCAGATGGAATCTCGTTTCGCTGAAGCTACGTTCCTTTTGATAAGTACGCGATTGTGGATGGTCAAAAACTGCTGTGAGACTGGGAACGAGACCGATAACTTGCGATTGGTGTGTCTAAGTTAGCGAGGTTACTGCGTAAGACTATATACTTATACTGATTTTCACAAGCTAAGGTAGTTTCTTGATCATAGGGATGAGTTATTTTAAACATTAATGTCATGATTAGAGCTTTAGCAAAGTGAACGTACATCTCTACTATGTTTGTATTCTGCATGCACGCGTATTATAAATAATGATATATGGTTTCCTAATACAATCTGTGTTTTGTTTCTTTATGCTTAAAACGATTATATGGATCAAATATGAAGGTTTGATTCTCATTTCACTCGCAACAGAGAATCACTGAATGATATATGATAAATGCAAGTGCAGCCATACTACTGAAAAAAACCTGAAAGAAATTTTCAGGCTCTGAACGGGATTCGAACCCACGACCTTTGCGTTAGCGTGAAATTCTTCTTCTTTTTTTTGTAGTAGTAGTAGTATGGCTGCACTCGCATTTCCATTGCTACTGCTGGACACACATTCATTCAAAAATGGGTGACCTTAACCCCTCAAGGGTTGCAATCGAGCGTGACAACAATCGATGTGTGACTAACGAAGGTCGCCATCATCATCGTCTTTGTCATCGTCAACGTCATTAGAATCACAGGGATCCTGCATTCCTTTAAATTCACTTATTTCCTTGTGTTTGCCATAAGATGACTGTCCTGGCTTCTTCTCCTCGCGTCCAGGAATGTGCAATCTCAGCGTCTTGACGATGACACTGGCGGGTGCTGCTAACACGATCTTATCACCCAGAGGGTACACTACAAACGGGTTCGTGTCCACGGTAAACGTGGCCAGCTTTTTGCCCTTAATCAGGTCCCACGCCTCAAAGGAACTGGGTTGGTAGCCTTTGGAATCTGTGGTTATTGCAGTGGTTCCGTCCGGGTTGAGGTAGATTTTGTCGATGTCAGTGGAAACGAGATCGTGAAGAAGATTTCCAGTCTGGATCTCCCAGACTTTAAGGCTCTCGTGGCTTGTTACAGCAAGCATGCTCTTCGATGAAATGGCGACCATGTTCCTTCCGCTGGAACCTTCAGCCAAGGTATGCATCAGTTTTTCCGTTTCTGTGTCCCATATGGCGCTCACCTGGTCGTTTCGCAGCTGCAAGATCAAGTATTTACCGTCTTCTGTGATGGCAGAACCATCCAAAACCAACTGCTCTTCTTCAATGGGATCCAGAACCCGGTGTTCGTGCGTCTTGGTGTTAAAAACCAGAAGTGGAATGGTTGTGTCTTTTTGCTGGACATGAAAACTGGCTTGGGAACAAATCACTGTGGTACCATCTTTACTGATTAGAATCCCTTCCAGGCGATACTTCTGACCAAGTTTGTACTGTCCAACAACCTGCCGGCAAAGCAAACAGTTTTTCATAACTGACACATCAGTATTCGTAACAAGCTTTTCTATGAATAGCTATGAAGAGACATATTCATGTAGGTACGGTGGGTCCATTGGCCCCTCATACTGGCCAAGCCCGTACAAAGGAGGAGAGTTGGGTATGGGTCTAGCAACTGCCCCCCGTTAAAACAAGTACTGCTGTAAAAATTGAAAGGAAATAAATAATTGGGAAAGGAATGAAAGAAATGAGGGAGTGAAACAGACCTGACGTCTGAATCTATGAGGAGAAAGAGAATTTCGTGAAATCCAATAAAAGACTCGTGAAATTGTTTTCAAGAAAAACTGCCCTGAGGTGAACACTACCACGAAAATGGAAATGCGGCCACCCAAAAGAGACCGGATAAGAACGGTGCATTAGCGAGAAATAACAGAAATCATGGAACGTTTATGAACAGCCATTTTCGTCCTGGCTGCGAAATAAAAAAGATGATTTATGAGTAACTTTTTATGTCAATTGAATAAAAAAACCTGTTCATTACCTTGCCAGTATCGACGTTCCACATCTTTAAGTTCCGTCTGCCACGCGACAGCCCGATTACATTCTTCTTGTCAATTAATCCGATGGCCTCGATTCTTTTGCTGGCCTTCCCTTGAAGCACACGGAGAGATTTTGCTTGGTCAAAGTCAATTAGCTTGTAGTGATCAAAGCTATTTTTCTTTTGCTCTGCAACCGCAATTCGTCCGACGCCCACCTTATCGCTCAGCATGCGCAATGGCTGGGGAAAGTTCATTGCTTTGATAGAACGGACTTTGACCCCGGCCAGTGCATCCCACACTGCAATCTCAGGCATGTACTTGACGGTGCAACTTGCGATCACGTGCCGATTGTCCGCTGCAACTGTCATCATCCATATTGAATCAGCAAAGCCCTCTGTGGTGGCACTTACATCCGTCTCATCGTCGTCAACGCGTTCTCTTGCGTCGTAAATTCGAAGAACCCCGTCAGATCCGGTAAGTGCTATAACATCTCCCCTGCGTCCGTAAAGACCAAAGCCTGGTTGTAGTCTTGCAACGATAGTGCCGTCGCCCGTCTCCAGGTCCCATTTTACCAGTTCGTAATTATTTCTGACACCGATTACCGTCTTTCCATCCTCCGCGACAACAAGGCGATCATGTTGGCCAATGCCAAACTCTGGAATATCCCTGATGTGCTTGCCAGTTGTAGGGTCATACACTTTTAGCTGCTTTTTAACATATCCGTCTGACACCACAAGCAACTGCTTTCTGGAAGTAAGGTGGATTTGGGTTACGTCTACCTCTTGCGGCTCGCCTCGGATATCTTCCTTTTCCAAGTTCACATTTATCTAAATAACATAGATAAGAAGTATTAAACATTAAATACGTGAGGTTTATTTAGGCGATACGGTTCACGATTGAGTTCAGTTGCTGAAGGTAGAAAGAATTATTGTACTTTAATTTTTTGTAACAATGAAAGTGAAATTGTCTTTTCTCTTTTTATTCGTTCTGGAATCATCTCAGTTACCGGTACTTGAACATGGTGAGAAAAGTTCGTGTCTTGATGTAAGGTTTAAAAGGTCAGTGAGTGCTGAAGGCTTAATTTTTGTTAATTGTAAATGCATTTTCCGGTATCTGACAGAAATTAAAATCGTAATTTTCTCGGGAAAGCATGCCCTCCGGGCCCCTCTAGCTCTAGTGGCGTGTTTGCGTTAAAGCCCCCCACTCAAATTCTTGCTGCGCGGGCCCTGTTTAGCCCGACCAGGATTGTTGTACTAAGTTCTCTGACCTTCTCCTAGGAGTGTGTCTGCGCCGAGCCAAGTGGCCCATATCGCCAGAGCTTATCTCGGTTTCTGTAACATTAAGCGACTAGTAGTATTTCTACTTCTCACTGGATGAGATGCTTGGCCATCGCGGGGTTACCCCCGGTTTAAATTCGTCGGTACCCATTTCTACACCTTGGTGGAGAGAGGTACTATGAGATTAAAGTGTCTTGCCGAAAAACACAATGGCCCCGGCAAGGGCTCGAACCAGGACCGCTCGATCTGGAATGCAATGCGGTAACCATTAGGCCTCCAAATCTTCCAAACTGTTGCAGTAACCTGCTAAAAGTACTGAAGGGGCAGGAATCCCACTTAGATGAAGTAAGAATACTCTTAGCAGCTCCATACTACTGAAAACGGAGTTAAGGTCGTTCTGAAGGGTTATCTGACTACCCCAACCCTAAAGATTAGTACGGACATTATCTTTACCTTAAACGGCCTACCTGGCATAAGCACAATCTAAATGAAAGATAACTAAGTGATTCATGATTCAAACCCACCTTACAGACTTCCTTTTCAGTTTTAACATTGAGAACGTAAACCGTTTTTTTCTTGTGTAGGCAGTAGACAGCAAGGTCTCCGGCTGCGTCCAAATGACCAAATGCTTTCTCAACATTGATGCCTTTCACAGAAATGTCATGAAGCAGCCTTCCACTTTCAGTCTCCCAGATACGCACACCGGCGTCGCCAAGGGCAACCAACAGCTTCTCATCATCTGCAAATGCAACGGAAGGGAAACCTCTGAACCAGTTTCCATCATCCTTCATTGGCTTATACTCCATTAAAACCTTGTTTGTCCTGGCATTGATGAGGTACATGTTTGGCGAAGAACCCGATGCGACGAAGACATCATCGTTCTTTTTGCTGATCATCGCACGCCAGCACGAATTCACATCCGTGTCCCGTTCGTCGAAGCAAACCTTTCGCTGCCTTCTTCCACTCTTAATATCCAGGTACAACAGGCATAACCCTTCTGATCCGCGATTGCTGGTCACGACTGTCTTGCCATCACTCGTGAAATTTACGTACTCGATTCCACCGTGGAACTCTTCGGTTGATATTGAATTTATCAGAGATCCTCCAGCCGGTGTAAGGCATGCCTGACTTGGAATGAAAGCGGCCACAGACGGGTTTTGTGCAGCTTCCAATACCTTCTTCAAAAATGGAAATTCTTTCTTCTTCATGTACTTGTATAGGCGGCCAATCAACTGCACTGACAATTGACGAGGATCCTGCCTGAGTGGATGTGCAGACAAGCCAAGGCACTTGTTGAGGAGGTCAAACTCTCTGTCATCTGGATGAATGGCAAGAGCAGCATTAAAATCTTGTAGCAGCGCCTCCACAGAACTTGCTTGGACCTTCGCCAGGAGGAACTCGAAGTTGCACAGAGTTTCTTGCTTGAGCTTTTCCACTTGGTTGGAGAGGAGAAGGTGATGAGGAAGTTCACTAAGCATGCGCCGATTGAAAATGGGATTGTCGTCGTTCACGTCGAACTTGAGCGGCTGTTTAGGTACCAGTCGATCCATGGACATTTCCCTTCCACCCTTGTCCACAAACGACTTTTTCACTCCGCCTGACCATTTGCCGACAAAGTATTCACTCATGTTTGAATGAATCCCCACTGCTTGCTCGGTTCCAAGGTAGCGCTCACGGGCAGTTTCGATGAACTGGCGATGATACCAGTTTATAACCCGAGCACCGTCGGCTCCTCGTTCAATAAGGTAGTCTTCAATGTCGGATCGGATGCGGATCCACAACAGTGGAGGCAGTCGTCGAATGGGTGGTGTCCAGTACTGATAAACGTCATTGAGTACTACGTCATCCAAGGATAAGATGTCTTCCAACTCAGGTTCCGTCAAGCCATTTCTGGAAGCAGTGATGTAGGCTAAAGCTTGGCTCACAAGGACCTTTCCGTGGAGTTTCTCTACACGGTCGAGTAGGTCATGGATGATTCCTTTTATTGTTGGTGCCAGTTTGGTATCGTTTGGAGAGGTGTAGGATTTCCATCGAGAGGCTTCGTCAAAAGATAACTTTAAGTACAGCGGCAGTGGACATTTTTTGAACGCTTCTAAAACAATCTCCTCTTGTTCACTTTGTAACGCTCGTCTAGAGGAGTTGAGCCAACTGTCTAAGATTTGTTTTGCAGTGTCAACTGGCATGTTAGGTACTTCCAGGAGGACGGTGTCTTCGTATTTTTCCTGGAAAATAAAAAATAATTTGCGGGATTAGTTGAAGTGTCATTAAGACAGCGCGAAGTATTTTGCAGTTCAAGAATTTGGTGCCACATGCTGTGAGCAGCAGACATTACAAGTGGTGTTATGAAAAGAAGAGGTAACCCTCAGGGACGTAACCAGACTATTGCCATATACGAGGCAAGGTCTTGCTAGTGGGTTCTGGGGCATGCTCTCCAGAACATTTTGAAATCCAGAAGCTATGAAACTCTTTCAGAGTTTCATGAGGTATTTCTTTAGAAAAATCAATCTTGTTCAACTAGGGATTATTTTCCCAACAAAAGATATTTTGCTTTTAATTTTGGGTAAAAATTTGGACGAGGCATGTGCCTCGTCTTGCCTCTTGTTAGTTTCGGCCCTGACCCTACTGCCTTTTTGACTGTCATAGGTTGTCTGTTGTGGTCACTTAAAAGTCATTCAGTAATAAACCGATGCAAACTAGAGTGATCAAAAACAGTTGGTTATATTTTGTCGTAACAAGGTGAATTACCTGGAGTCTGGGAAAGCAATTGTATTCCGATCCTGGAAGTGTGGACAGGATAATGTAGACATTCTTAGGTAGCTTCTTTGGTACCCAGTCCAATTCTCTGCCTCCGTCATCATCCGACAGTTGATCCAGCGAATCAAGGACCAACACTACAGGGTTGGAAGTCGATGCATGCTGTTTCAAACATTTTGGAAAAAACTCAAGGAGTGATCGTATATCCTGTTGAAAAATAGACAGTAAAATGTTGTACAAGGCTGAGAAAATGATGATATGATCAGACACTGGGAACGTAAGTAACCAAGTACCTTTTACTGCCCACGCACAAGGTCTCGACTTTATACTGGGGCATGGGCACTGCTCTCGAATTCTTGTGTGGGTACACTAGGTAGTAGGTGTGTTCCCATTGGTGCCCAGCATGCGAGGAACGTACTCGGGCACCGTGCTAGGGAATAGTAACCTAAGAAAGTATGTGCTACGACAGTGCAAGGAAACTGATGAAGCAGCGTATTTTGAATGGTTGTTTTGTTCTTGACACACGAGCTGCAGGAGCTGCAGAGTTATATTTAAACCTATATACCATTAGCAGGCAATAAAGGTGTAAAATAGCTCAGGTAACTATCATTTTTTTACCCACAACGAAGACTTCCCTGCATCGACATGGATGGCTATCTTATGTAGCATATTAGCAAATCTACGCATGTGCCTTATGTGCTTTGTTCAACCACGAAATAGAATAAGTAATTTTTTCTCTGGTTTGACGTACAAATGCGTTCCTAGATAAAAAGACACATAGAGCGAAATTGGGATTTAGTTTTGTATAACAAAGGAATTTGGGTACAACCTTTTGATGCAGTAACATCATATTTGTCAATTGGTCAGGTAACGATTTATGGTCCATAACGAGGAACTTTAATGAATTGTCTGGAGTCTGTGCTACCCCATTTAATTAACAATTGACTTGGTGTGAGCTATACAATATTTTGTATTGCAATTTCCTGACTTCATTATATTTACCTGCGGCACTTTTTGTTCGTCCTCACTCGCCCTACCAATCTGTTGACAGATACTGCGCAACAAGCTCCTTACATCTGAGGAATCTGGAGTTGTCCCGATGAATCGAGTAACAAGTGTCGCTGAATCTGTGCCAAGCCATTTCTTCATCTCCATAGCAACCTTGGCCATCAACGAAGTCTTCCCGCATCCTGATTCACCATACAACACGGCAATTCGATCTTTCTTGACTGTCTCCTTCACGGTCGACAAAAAATCGTCACGGCCATGGAATAACTCGCACTTTCTTTTGCAGAAAGACCCATGTTCGAATATTTCCTCAGTCAGTTCGCCCTCACTGTTGGTCGACTGGTCTTCCTCGATACTTCGATTTATTCTGTCTGTTAACGTGTCATAAAAATCTGTACAAAGCTTCTCGATGTACTGAGCATGTTCTTGTGAAGCACTTGGATCTATACCATTGCTATGCCACTTGACATCATACTGAATGACATTTTTGCTGCTCAGTGATTCTGGGAGGTCTTTTTCTCGAAGCTCATTCAGCAGTTGCTGTGCTGGTTTGTCCACCGAAGAAGGATTTCCCCAGGTTTTGTCGATAAATTTCCCAGTGTTCGAGTCTTCTATCTTGTCGTCGATGTCGGTGATGACCCTTTTGAACCAGAAACAATGCCTGTCTTGCTCTGTAGCGTTGATGATACCTCTACGGATTTCATCTTCCGTCACTAAAGGAAAAAATTGAGCGTAATGGTGCAATTAAAAGAAGTAATCTGAATCCACTCAAAACTCAAGCTGTAGCAAGGAACTCTTTAATGTCTTGCAATTAGGTCAAGGGAAGAGAGGCGCGGTGGCTTAATCTCTCAATGGTTTATGTGCTGCGTTCCGGATCGAGCGATCCGGGGTCTAGCCCTGGCTGGGGTTACTAGGTTGTGATCTTGGGCAGACACTTAACTCGCATAGTGCCTGTCTCCACCCAGAAGCCATCGCGACAGTTACCATCAAGGCATGGATAATGAACCTGAAAACCCATCATACCTGACATGTAGTATTTATGCCGTTCACTCTTATTCTCCAGAGCCTTGTCGGCCGCAATCCTAAGAACAACTTGCATTCTCTCAAATGCAGTCCACCATTCACCAGACGCCTTCTTACGTAACTCCTCGTTTTCATAGTCACGATAATGTGGCAGCAGTGATGTGATTGGCTGCAGCAGATATTGGGCGGGAACTGAGTTGTCATCTCGCCAGAACCAGTGTTTCAACAGATGGACGTCGTCTTGGTTATCAACCGCTCCAAGTAGCTTCTCAAACTCAGAAGCAGCGATCTTGACGGGGAAGGGACGGTAGCCATATTTTTGACCTAGAAATGTCTGAAAGTAAAATCAGGAGT
>NC_135762.1:22658866-22717761 GCF_052425735.1 Oculina patagonica
AGAACGGTGCATTAGCGAGAAATAACAAAAATCATGGAACGTTTATGAACAGCCATTTTCGGCTTAGGCGCGAAATGAAAAAGATGAATTATGAGTAACTTATTATGTCAATTGAATAAAAAAACCTGTTCATTACCTTGCCAGTATCGACGTTCCACACCTTTAAGTTCCTTCTGCCACGCGACAGCCCGATTACATTCTTCTTGTCAATAAACCCAACGGCTTCGATGCGTTTACTCGACTTCCCTTGAAGGACACGGAGAGATTTTGCTTGGTCAAAGTCCATTAGCTTATAGTGATCAAAGTTATCTTTCTTTTGCTCTCCTACCGCAATTCGTCCGACGCCAACCTTATCGCTTAGCATGCGCAATGGCTGGGGAAAGTTCATTGCTTTGATAGAACGGACTTTGACACCGGCCAGTGCATCCCACACTGCAATCTCAGGCATGTACTTGACAGTGCAACTTGCGATCACATGCCGATTGTCCGCTGCAACTGTCATCATCCATATTGAATCAGCAAAGCCTTCTGTGGTGGCACTTACATCCGTCTCATCGTCGTCAACGCGATCTCTTGCGTCGTAAATTCGGAGAACCCCGTCAGATCCGGTAAGTGCTATAACATCTCCTCTGCGTCCGTAAAGACCAAAGCCTGGTTGTAGTCTTGCAACGATAGTGCCGTCACCAGTCTCCAGGTCCCATTTTACCAGTTCGTAATTATTTCTGACAGCGATCACCGACTTTCCATCCTCTGCGACAACAAGGCGATCGTGTTGGCCAATGCCAAAATCTGGAATATCCCTGATGTGCTTGCCAGTGGTAGGGTCATACACTTTTAGCTGCTTTTTAACATATCCGTCTGACACCACAAGCAACTGCTTTCTGGAAGTAAGGTGGATTTGGGTTACGTCTACCTCTTGCGGCTCGCCTCGGATATCTTCCTTTTCCAAGTTCACATTTATCTAAATAGCATAGTTAAGAAATATTGAACATTACATACGACGTGTCATAAACTTAGGTTTATAATTATTAAGGCGATATGGTTCATTGGCGAGTTCAGTTGCTAAATATAAAGAGGATTGTTGTATTTTAATTTTTGTAACAATGGAGGTGAAATTGTCTTTTCTCTTTTTATTCGTTCTGGTATCATCTCAGCTACCGGTACTTTGTGAGTGCTGTTTTTTTAATTTTAAATGCATTTTTCGGTATCTGACAGGAATTAAAATCGTAATTTTCCCGGGAAAGCATGCCCCCCGGACCCCTCTAGCTGGCGTGTTCGCGTTTAAACATCTCACTCAAACTATTTCTGCGCGGGCCCTGTCTAGCCTGACCAGAATCGTTGTACTGAGTTCCCTGACTTTCTCCTAGGAAAGTAAACGGGTACGCCAACTGTTGCAAGGTAAAGTCTGCGTTGAGCCAAGTGGTCCATACCGCAAAGGCTTATCTCGGTTTCTGTAACATTAAGCGACTATGAGTATTTCTACCCCTCACTGGATGAGATGCTTGGCCATCGCGGGGTTACCCCCAGATTTATTTCACCGGTACCCATTTACACACCTGGGTGGCAAGAGGTACTATAAGATTAAAGTGTCTTGCCGCCGAAAAACACAATGGCCCCGGCAAGGGCTCGAACCAGGACCACTCGATCTGGAGTGCAATGCGGTAACCATTTGGCCTCCAGGTCTCCCAAACTGTTGCAGTAACCTGGTAAAAGTGCTGAAGGGGCAGGAATCCCAGTTGGATGAAGAAAGAATACTCCTAGCAGCTCCATACTACTGAGAAGTAGTACTAAGTGTTATCTGACTACCCCAACCCTAAAGATTAGACCTGGCATTAGCACAATCTAAATAAAAAATGAATTAATGATTCAAACCCACCTTACAGACTTCCTTTCCAGTTTTAACATTGAGAACGTGAACCGTTTTTTTCTTGTGTAGGCAGTAGACAGCGAGGTCTCCGGTTGCGTCCATATGACCAAATTGTTCCTCAACATTGATGCCTTTGACAGAAACGTCATGAAGAAGCTTTCCACTTTCAGTCTCCCAGATTCGCACACCGGCGTCGCCAAGGGCAACCAACAGCTTGTCATCATCTGCAAATGCAACGGAAGGGAAACCTCTGAACCAGTTTCCATCATCCTTCATTGGCTTATACTCCTTTAAGACTTTGTTTGTCCTGGCATTGATGAGGTACATGTTTGGTGAAGAACCCGATGCGACGAAGACGTCATCGTTCTTTTTGCTGATCATCGCACGCCAGCACGAATTCACATCTGTGTCCCGTTCGTCGAAGCAAACCTTTCGCTGCCTTCTTCCACTCTTAATATCCAGGTACAACAGGCATAACCCTTCTGATCCGCGAT
Source organism: Oculina patagonica (assembly GCF_052425735.1). Lineage (NCBI taxonomy): Eukaryota > Metazoa > Cnidaria > Anthozoa > Scleractinia > Oculinidae > Oculina > Oculina patagonica. The sequence goes on from NC_135762.1 coordinate 22,661,228, forward strand.
TGCAGGTCACAACAGTCCTGGAATCACTCGTGAAATTTACGTACTCGATTCCACCATGGAACTCTTCAGTGGATATTGAATTTATCAGAGATCCTCCAGCCGGTGTAAGGCATGCTTGACTTGGAATGAAAGCGGCCACAGACGGGTTTTGTGCATCTTCTAATATCTTCTTCAAAAATGGAAATTCTTTCTTTTTCATGTACTTGTAAAGACGGCCAATCAACTGCACTGACAGTTGACGAGGATCCTGTCTGAGTGGATGTGCAGACAAGCCAAGGCACTTGTTGAGGAGGTCAAACTCTCTGTCATCTGGATGAATGGCAAGAGCGGCATTAAAATCTTGTAGCAGCGCCTCGACAGAACTTGCTTGGACCTTCGCCAGGAGGAACTCGAAGTTGCACAGAGTTTCTTGCTTGAGATTTTCCACTTGGTTGGAGAGGAGAAGGTGATGAGGAAGTTCACTCAGCATGCGCCGATTGAAAATGGGATTGTCGTCGTTCACGTCGAACTTGAGCGGCTGTTTGGGTACCAGTCGATCCATGGACATTTCCTTTCCACCCTTGTCCACAAACGACTTTTTCACTCCGCCTGACCATTTGCCGACGAAGTATTCGCTCATGTTTGAATGAATCCCCACTGCTTGCTCGGTTCCAAGGTAGCGCTCACGGGCAGTTTCGATGAACTGGCGATGATACCAGTTTATAACTCGAGCACCGTCGGCTCCTCGTTCAATTAGGTAGTCTTCAATGTCGGATCGGATGCGGATCCACAACAGTGGAGGCAGTCGTCGAATGGGTGGTGTCCAGTACTGATAAACGTCATTGAGTACTACGTCATCCAAGGATAAGATGTCTTCCAACTCAGGTTCAGTCAAGCCATTTCTGGAAGCAGTGATGTATGCTAAAGCTTGGCTCACAAGGGCCTTTCCGTGGAGTTTCTCTACACGGTCGAGTAGGTCATGGATGATTCCTTTTATTGTTGGTGCCAGTTTGGTATCGTTTGGAGAGGTGTAGGATTTCCATCGAGAGGCTTCGTCAAAAGATAACTTTAAGTACAGCGGCAGTGGACATTTTTTGAAGGCTTCTAAAACAATCTCCTCTTGTTCACTTTGTAACGCTCGTCTAGAGGATTTGAGCCAACTGTCTAAGATTTGTTTTGCAGTGTCAACTGGCATGTTAGGTACTTCCAGGAGGACGGTGTCTTCGTATTTTTCCTGGAAAATAAAAAAAAAATTTGCAGGATTAGTTGAAGTGTCATTAAGACAGCGCGAAGTATTTTGCAGTTCAAGAATTTGGTGCCACATGCTGTGAGCAGCAGACATTACAAGTGGTGTTATGAAAAGAAGAGGTAACCCTCAGGGACGTAACCAGACCTTTGCCATAGACGAGGCAAGGTCTTGCAAGTGGGTTCTGAGGCATGCTCTACAGAACATTTTGAAATCTAGAAGCTATGAAACTCTTTCAGAGTTTCATGAGGTATTTCTTTAGAAAAATCAATATTGTTCAACTGGGGATTATTTTCCCAACAAAAGATACTTTGCTTTTAATTTTGGGTAAAAATTTGGACGAGGCAAGTGCCTCGTCTTGCCTCTTGTTAGTTTCGGCCCTGACCCTACTGCCTTTTTGACTGTCATAGGTTGTCTGTTGTGGTTACTTAAAAGTCATTCAGTAATAAACCGATGCAAACTAGAGTGATCAAAAACAGTTGGTTATATTTTGTCGTAACAAGGTGAATTACCTGGAGCCTGGGAAAGCAATTGTATTCCTTTCCTGGAAGTGTGGACAAGATAATGTAGACATTCTTAGGTAGCTTCTTTGGTACCCAGTCCAATTCTCTGCCTCCGTCATCATCCGACAGTTGATCCAACGAATCAAGGACCAACACTACAGGGTTGGAAGACGATGCATGCTGTTTCAAACATTTTGGAAAAAACTCAAGGAGTGATCGTATATCCTGTTGAAAAATAGACAGTAAAATGTTGTACAAGGCTGAGAAAATGATCAGACACTGGGAACGTAAGTAACCAAGTACCTTTTACTGCCCACGCACAAGGTCTCGACTTTATACTGGGGCATGGCCACTGCTCTCGAATTCTTGTGTGGGTACACTAGGTAGTAGGTGTGTTCCCATTGGTGCCCAGCATGCGAGGAACGTACTCGGGCACCGTGCTAGGGAATAGTAGCCTAAGAAAGTATGTGCTACGACAGTGCAAGGAAACTGATGAAGCAGCGTATTTTGAATGGTTGTTTTGTTCTTGACACACGAGCTGCAGGAGCTGCAGGGTTATATTTAAACCTATATACCATTACCAGGCAATAAAGGTGTAAAATAGCTCAGGTAACTATCATTTTTTACCCACAACGAAGACTTCCCTGCATCGACATGGAAGGCTATCTTATGTAGCATATTAGCAAATCTACGCATGTGCCTTATGTGCTTTGTTCAACCACGAAATAGAGTAAGTAATTTTTTCTCTGGTTCGACGTACAAATGCGTTCCTAGATAAAAAAGGCACATAGAGCGAAATTGGGATTTAGTTTTGTATAACAAAGGAATTTGGGTACAACCTTTTGATGCAGTAACATCCTATTTGTCAATTGGTCAGGTAAGGATTAGTGGCCCATAACGAGGAACTTTAATGAAATGTATGGAGTCTGTGCTACCCCATTTAATTAACAATTGACTTGATGTGGGCTATACCATATTTTGTATTACAATTTCCTGACTTATAATCATTATATTTACCTGTGGCACTGTTTGCTCGTCCTCACTAGCCCTACCAATCTGTTGACAGATACTGCGCAACAAGCTTCTTACATCCGAGGAATCTGGAGTTGTCCCAATAAATCGAGTAACAAGTGTCGCTGAATCTGTACCCAGCCATTTCTTCGCCTCCATAGCAACCTTGGCCATCAACGAAGTCTTTCCGCATCCTGATTCACCATGCAACACGGCAATTCGATCTTTCTTGACTGTCTCCTTCACGGTCGACAAAAACTCGTCACGGCCATGGAATAACTCGCACTTTCTTTTGCAGAAAGACCCATGTTCGAATATTTCCTCAGTCAGCTCGTCCTCTCTGTTGGTCGACTGGTCTTCTTCGATACCTTGGTTAATTCTGTCTGTTAACGTGTCATAAAAATCAGTACAAAGCTTCTCGATGTACTGAGCATGTTCCTGTGAAGCACTTGGATCTATACCATTGCTGTGCCACTTGACTTCATACTGGATGACATTTTTGCTGGTCAGTGCTTCTGGGAGGTCTTTTTCTCGAAGCTCATTCAACAGTTGCTGTGCGGGTTTGTCCACCGAAGAAGGACTTCCCCAGGTTTTGTCGATAAATTTCCCAGTGTTGGAGTCTGCTATCTTGTCGTCGATGTCGGTGATGACCCTTTTAAACCAGAAACAGTGCTTGTCTTGCTCTGTAGCGTTGATGATACCTCTACGGATTTCATCTTCCGTCACTAAAGGAAAAATTTAGCGTTATAGTAAAATCAAAAGAAGCAATCTGAAGCCACTAAAAACTCAATCTGTAACAAGGTACTCTTTAATGTCTTGCAATTAGGTCAAGGGAAGGGAGGCGCGGTGGCTTAATCTCTTAATGGTTAACGCGCTGCGTTCTGGATCGAGAGATCCAAGGTCTGGCCCTGGCTTGGGTTAATGAGTTGTGATTTGGGGCAAACACTTAACTTTCATAGTGCCTCTCTCCACTCAAAAGCCATTGTGACAGTTAAAATCAAGCCATGGATAATGAACCTGAAAACCCATTATACCTGACATGTAGTATTTATGCCGTTCACTCTTATTATCCAGAGCCTTGTCGGCAGCCATCCTCAGAACAACTTGCATTCTCTCAAACGCCGTCCACCATTCCGCAGACGCCTTCTTACGTAAGTCATCCTTAGCGTAGTCACGATAGTGTGGTAGCAGTGATGTGATTGGCTGCAGCAAATATTGAGCTGGAACTGAGTTGTCATCTCGCCAGAACCAGTGTTTCAACAGTTGGACGTCGTCTTGGTTGTCAACCGCTCCAAGTAGCTTCTCGAACTCAGAAGCGGGAATCTTGACCGGGAAGGGACGGTAGCCATATTTTTGGCCCAGAAAGGTCTGGAAGTCAAATCAGGATTTTAACTGTCAGTAGCCATTTAATACAGAGGAGATACAGACAAACCTTCATTAGGCGCCACCCAAAATGGCAAGCTTACTGATGTGCTCGCTAACTCTTAGGTTTTCCCTTACGAGAGGCCGGAACAAAGGTGGTCTTAATTTTGAGTCATAGCATATAGGCTATAAAACCTATGACTTAGACTCAGCGCAAAGAACGCTTAATTCAAAAACACATCTAGTAATTACTTCGAAGAAACTTCAGTGAATCTAGTAAAATTTCTAAGTTGTAATACTATCAGTTTTAAGATGAGGCTCGGGTTTGAAATGTTCGAATACATGAACATCCAAGCCCGTAGTGAGGTCAGATCACCTGAAATCGTCGCTAACCGGAGGTTAAACGCAATAGAAAATTTCTTACCATCAGCATTAAAATGGCCGTTAAAAGTGGTCGTGGTCTCCAACGAAAGGGGTTCCTTATTTGGAAACGTGGTCGCTAACGGGGAGAGGGGGGATACATACGAAAGGTGGTCTCATAGGGAGGTCCGACTGTACTGCTTTTATCAAGTTGAACTTACAATGAAATTGGGCCCAGTCGAGAGCTTCTGACATGCGCGTAGCTCCCTCATGCAAAGCTCAGTGGTCATGTGATCATCTGTAGACTCGTCCCGGACTCCCCATCTCATGTCGACCACTTGAAAGTCATAGCCTCTCTCTTGACAGTAGGACTTGAGTCGAGGGTACACTTTTTCCATCAATGTGTTGCGCTCCACAGAGGTGTCTAAAAAGTGAACGTATCATCTCAGTTCATTAACCTTACATGCAACTGAACAAATCACACAATTAAGACTCCAAACCTATTCAGATGAAGTACAGCCAGGGCCCTTTCGTTTCCTCCCTTCTCAAGAGGAAAGCAAAAGAGCTAAGACAACGAGGTTGAAATACAGCATACGCCTGAATGAATAAACGAAAGAACGAACGAACGAAGGGATAGACGGATGAATGCAAGGATGCATGGAAGGAGGCATGGACGGATGGACGGATGGACGAATGGATTGATGGCTAAATGGATAGAGGCATGGATGAATGATTTAATTTATAATTGACCTGTAAATGTCGAGCTAGTAAATATCCTGACAATCTTTGCCTTTTCTGGGAAATGAAAATCCATGTCACCAATCAAGGCCTTTTTCACTTTCTCTTCATAACTCAAGTTATCTTCGACATCATCCAAGACAACCTCTTGCACACTTTTCTCTTTTTGTTCCTCGGCTTGTTCTTGTTCTTCGTCTTCTTCTTTTGATGACTCGCTCTTCTTACTGCTAGCTGAAGAACTGCTTCTGCTTTTCTTATCTTCGTCGTTCTCACTATCACTTTCTTCCTTGTCAGAATCACTTTTGTTTTCTTCTTCTTCTTCTTCATCGGAACTCTTTTTTGATACTGTGTCGTCGTCCTCGTTTCGTTCAATTGAGTTGTCGCGTTGCTCTTCCTCTTCCTGGTCACTCTGGTGAGGACTCTCATTCTGTTGAACTGGAGAGACCTAGTGAAGGGAATAGAAGAAAAACCATTATCATTCGATGGCTGAGAGCCCAACACGTGATCTGTAAATAAATGCCTGCAAATGATGGTCTGCCCATGTGCATTACCGTCTGTGATTTTGTTGTCTGTGATTTTGTTGCAAATATTATTCTGCCCATATGAAGTTGTGTGCACTTCTGTAAAATATAGCAGTTCGTTTTCCAGAGTTGCCAGGAGCAATTTGAAATTTTAACTAGACCAAAAACAAACTCAGCTACTGAATGTTACATGTTGTTGTTAATTATTATCCCACTCCACTTAGTAGAGAGCAAATAACACGCGAAACGAGTACAAATATCTCACGGTATTTGAACTGCAGAAAAAAGGGTTTACATTTTAGTATTGGTCGTCTTAGTTCTTCTGACTGTAGTCAAGTAACGTTTCTCCTCTGAAAAGTGTTGCGATCCAGCAAACGGCTGCAGAGGAAGCTAATTAAGAACCAGCTCAAGCATCAGTACCTGGAAGCTTTGCCGTTTTTTGTTTTTCTTCCTGGAGAGTATCACTCCCATTGCTATCAACAGCCAATCATGCGTTCAGCAGACACGTTACCTGCAAATAAAAACGTTTATGAAGAAAGCGTAACTCAGTATATTATGTGCTTAGTTGACCATCCAATGTTTTGAAACGGGAAGATCCTGTATAAGAGGACCTGGTCTTGCCATCGTCACCCAGTTGTCAGTCAATTATCAAAGCGTAAACAATTGTTTATTTTTAACGGCAGCTACTAATAAAATGCGTTTCATACTTACTAAGAATATTCTGTTTTATTAAAAGCTAGCAATGGTATATTGCAATTCCTGAGTTTTGATTGGTTAAAAGGCAATGGTATCTGAGTTCATATACCATGGACCACAAAACTGGTAGGTGCATGCGTCAACGGGAGCAGTCGAAGCTCAAATACTGCAATTCTTTGGATGTTTGAAATAAAACAATAATTTCACTTGTTGGATATGAGAAAGTAATAGCCAACTCGGTGCTACGCGCCTCGTTGGCCATCTACCATCTCATATCCAACGCGCGCCCATGGAATAATTGTTAAATATCATATTTTTGTCAATGGTATGTACTGTCGTGAATTGTAATAAACGTCGTGAATTGTAATACCTGTCGACCATCCAATGCTCAGCTCAGAGTATTACAAATTACGGCAGCATGTTATTACAATTTGCGATAGGTGCGTTATTACAATTTACGACAACTGTTATTACAATTTACGACAGCTATTACAATTCACGACAACTGTTATTACAATTTACGACAGCTATTACAATTCACGACAACTGTTATTACAATTTACGACAGGTATTACAATTCACGACGTTATTACATTTCACGACAGTACAATGGTATACTTTGGTTTCATTAGATTTTTCAACATCTTCAGTTTGTAGGGCACCTGCCTCAAAAACATTGTGCCATGACTGCAAAAGTACAAATTTGCATAGTAGGTTGTTTATTGGGCTAACATGCATTTGTCAAATCACAATGAGGTCTCATCTGATTGACAATGAACCCTGATTAAATTTTGATTTTCCTGTTTTGCGACTACGAAAACCATGAAATACCACAGCAACATACAGTGAACAGAAGGTCAGCGAACATGACTTCTTATTGGCGGTAGACTGGATACCAGCTTCATGCGAACCCGACAAGTGCCGAATGAAACATTCGTTTTTTACCGAGTTTTTCCGATGTTTTTCACACCTGCGCCACGCACGGCGTCATTTAATCGATCGATAAAATATTCAAAAATATTGATTATAGAATAAAAATCAGTCATGCCCCAGAAATCTAGTAATATTTAGTTACATTCGATAGCATGCAGTCAACAAACACTCTAAAGAGGTTCGGTCAAAGGGCTATATACAATATTCATATCTCTAAAGAACCAGCCATTAAAATTAAGCTTTTTATAATGATGTTTCTCTTGGTTACGAACACAAAATATACACAAAGCCCACCGAATGGATGAAACATAATGCTGGGCATTAGTTAATAGGTCTGTTACATTTATCGACATTTAAGTTTAAGGTTTCTTTCTCTCGCTTTAATACGAAATCATGCTTGCTTGAAGGCCTAATGGAAGCCATTTCGGGAGATAAATGATTAATTCCTTCCGGACAGTAAATTTCATGGCAATCACGAATATTCAAAACATGTATGCACCCGAGAGCGTGCCTTTTAAAAATAAACACTAATTCATTAAAATTTGCCTCTCTGCAAAGTTCTTTTGAGATCAGACTGTTTAGAATTTCTGGGAACACGTTTATAAATGCATAAGTGTGTTTATATACAGGCCGTAAAATCAATTTGTCACGAAAGTTTTGTTTGAAGCGGTAGGTTATATTTGAAGGGCAATCGATTTCAATATGGTTGTCACAACACAGCTTGGGTTAACAGTTCGTGAAGACCGCGAGAAACGCTTTCATTTAATGTCACAAAAACAAAGGTATAAACTTACCTTGTGCAGTGCGCTTGTAGCTCGAAGTATCTCGCACTTTGCAGTTACCCAGTGCTAGAATTGCACCTGACAATGTCGAAAGTGAAATTGCAGTACAATATTAAAATTCATAACAAAAATGCTCTTCAAAATACACGAAAATGTCACGAAAGATATAGATCATGAAAGCGTCACGGTTTTAAAACTTGGAGTTTGCATTGTAATCTACAAGAAAAATACAAGAATTTTCGTACCACCTTGTCAACAAGTTTTTTGCCACAGCGTGTTAGCTGGAACTGCAGCTCCACCGGGGAACTTTGTGTTAAAAATAGCTCTGTTTTTACTGGCAGATCGAATAAACAGATTGAAACAGATAAGACAGTGGGGGTTTCGGTTGAAAGATTATAATAAATGATCATAAATATGTTTTGTTCACTTGAATATTTAAGTCGCCAAGTCACTTAACTGGGAAGCTCGGTACGGGAAGTCGACTATTACATAAGAAACTATATCCCTTTAAAAATAGCGGTAATCTATTACCCCAGCACTATACAAGGTTACATGAAAGGCATGTTTTTATTTGTACGCCACACACACACACGGTGCTACTGCGTTGATTCATTTCCATTTACCGGAACACGCAATTTTGAAATGGTTGATCTGTTACTTTATTAAGTGTTGTTTAGTACAACACGCATGTACGTCATACGGACCCTTTCCACAAAAGGAAAGCTTTCAAAGAATGCGGAATGTTAAGACCAACGCCTTCAATACTCTATTGAGTGGCCGGTTGTTTTTAAGATTAGCAATAAAGAAAGATTTGTTCAGCTGTTAATTTTAAAGCCAACTTAGAATTTTACGTATTTGTAAGTCATGTCGCATTTATTTACCTCACTGCCATTTTATCAATCGCTCTAAATCCTCTATCCTCATTGTTGCTTCCGCCGGCAGTACATGCCAGATTTCTAAGCCAAAATTATTCTTGACAGCCACATCAAAGTGAAAACTCATTAGTTTCTCAGTTTCGAACGAGTTGTTTACAACACGCTCAGCAAAAGAACACCTAGGCTAATGGATAAAAAGACTTTTAAAAAATTAGCTTCTACTCCCTGTACTGGTCTACCGGACACTTTCGACGAGCTAAGCTGAGCTATAAGAACTGTTATTAATCAAAGGCTCTATGAGCAAAGTCGTGAATATGGTGTTAGAAACTGATGGCTGACAGTTGGCCAAAATTGTAACTGTTAGCTGAGAATTGAGATTTTAAATCGTCTGAAAGGCTGTTTTGTTTTGCATTTTAAAATTGTCACGCAGTGCGTGACAACATAAACGCGTGCCACGCACGTAAGTTTTCGCGCGAAATTTCATTTGCAGGAAGGACAAGGTCATGCGTTCAGTAATATGAGTTTATTGGACGAAATTTTTTAAGCGAATCGAATAGGTAAATGCGTGTGGTTCAATGTTCTTTACTTACTCAAATGTTTTCCAACATCTTCGTTTAATCGTAAAGAAATTTCTATGCGCGATGTTCCGGTAGAAAGCTACGCCGCAATCAATTATTTATAACCGCTCAAGACTTCTGATCAAAAGCGATCTAAATTAATTAACTTAGAACACGGGAACTAGATTAACAAAGCACGCCCACCTTAAATAACCATGGCAACGAAGCAGTAGCACATGTACACTTACTTTTAGCATAACTGAGAGCCTGTAACCTGTAACGCAACACAAAACAAATTTCGGAAAACTTTAGATATTGTCGCGTCTTTTCCAAAAGACAATCTAGCGAGTTGTTAAAAGGCAGGTGTAACATTAAGTGCGTAATCTCCTCTCATGTGTCGGTTTTAAGTGCAATCTTACGAGCTGTCACGCGCGCGACTTTTCACTGATTTTCCATCTAATTTAATTCGCCGGTAAATTTTCCGTGTTATGGTATAAAACGACCACATTTTTCCATGGTCTACACTCTTATAGACCACAGAAATGACGCCATAAAATGTCCGAAACTTTGCAGAGAAACCTTTCGCCTAACGGCTCGTGGTTCCACTTGAGTTTGGAACATTTTATAATGTCATTTCTATGGTCTAAAAGAGTGTGGCCCATGAAAAAATGTGGTCGTTTTGTTAAATTTAACCTAATATAGATTTAGGCAAGCCTGAAGGGGGAGCTCACAAATTATTTGATTTTCGCCTTTTGCACAAAATTGCTTTTATATCAACGAGTACAATTTAAGGCGAATCCACTAATTTAACGCTTTTGATATTATTGAGTTCAAACCGATACTTACCGCGTGACTTACTGCTGCTGTTCAGAGGCGCTCCAATAGTCCTAATAGTCAAACTGTGAACACCAAATGGAAACCCACAAAACGTAAGGGACGGACCATTATTTTCTTGGAGGGAGGGGATGAAAAATTTCCCTCTGCAAACTTTTTTTTAAGTTTATGCACCTCTGCAAACATTTTTTTTCAAAATTCTTACTACAGTCGAACCCCTATTAAGCGGCCACCCATTAAGCGGCCAACCCCTATTAAGCGGTCAGTTACTAAAGACCCGAAAATATTGTCAGTAAAATACTGTAAATATAACCCCTTTTAAGCGGCCACCCCTATTAAGCGGCCGCGGCCACCTTTCTGCCTCCCCGATGAGCGTTCTTCTATTGTTTTTACCTCTATTTAGCGGCCAATAAGAATGTAATATACGATATTTAAATTAATTTCCAACAATCTCAGACCGTGACGGCCGATAAAATCATTTAAACACAGGTTTATTGTCGTCTTCCTGTGATTCCGTTATTCCTTTTCACCTTATTTTGTATTGAAATAATGTTACCTTTTAAAAAGACCTTATGCTAATTTCTGACAAACCCCTATTAAGCGGCCAACCTCTATTAAGCGGCCAGTTGCCATTTCCCCGAGGGTGGCCGCTTAATAGGGGTTCAACTGTATTTTTGTTATACATATCGTGTTTGCAAACAATTTATTTTGTCTTTCCAGGCACTGCAAACAATTTTTTCCAATATTTTTCATCCCCCCCTCCAAAACAATAATGGTCCGTCCCTAATTGTCGAATGCTGTTTTAAAGGTGTGGCAAGGTGTATTCAGTCTATAACTGCTTATTTCAGAAAGAAAGCGGACAGTCGTGACACTTAACAAAGGAACGCATACGTTCGACTGTGTGCATTCGTTATCACTCACTAAGCCTTTAAACCCCCTGGGGCTTATAAAAGAGCATTAATTTAAATATTTTGCCACGCTTAATCATTCAGACTGCTCAAGGCCTGTTTACATGGAAGAGAGTTGTCCCTGGTAGCAGGATTACCCTCTCCCCCTAGCCATCTTTTAACGAGCGTTAATATGAAAAAGTTGTCCCTGTTGACCGAGCCAAAACTTGGCCCTCTCGGTTCAAAACACTGGCGAGAGTTGTTTTGAAACATCTATTATGGCTGCTTTTTTAAAATCAGGAACGCTGAATCATCGACCAAGACCATTTTGTGGACTAATTTACCACCGACTTTGATTTCAATTTATCTGCAATTTTGTTTTTGCTGATTTTAGCGTTTGCGCATGCTCCGTATGTGTCAACTTGTCCCTGGTAGGCGAGGCAAAAATAACCAAACTGTTTATATGTATAAAAAGTTGGCTCGCTCCCCAGGGTCACCCTCCCTTCAAAGCGAGTGACCCTCCACCCAGGGTCACCCTGTCCCCCGAGCCAACTTTGCAATTTCTCATATAAACACTTCGCAGCTATTTATAAAGAAACGTACGATAAGCTCTCTCACCCGGGGTGGCTCGGTATGGAGGGTAACCCTCCTACCAGGGACAACTCTTTTCCATATAAACAGGCCCTCAGTCAAGGTTACTGGATAATTGGAAATTTATTCCACATCCACCAAGGCAATTCGTAAGTAGATAATGGCTTTCTGCATCGATGGAGCCATAAGCTAAGTTTGGTAAGGGTGGGCTCCGCCCTTACTCTTTTACAGACAGAAAAAATAACCGTTTCGTATACCGTAAATCATCGATTAAACTCCGCTTACTCAAATAAGCGAAAATACTGAAAATAATTGTATAAGCGCTGCGGTGCCAATTTCTTGTATAATTCGTGTTGTGATTTAACTATGATGTTTGTTAATCTGTTAATTGTGAGTTTATTTCAAGGGTCAGTAAACTTCAGGGGCGTAGCTAGCCTAACAGACCCGTAGGCCCGGGCGTACAAAATTTTCAGCCTGTTCGCACTTAAAAATGTACAATAGAAAACATTCAAGCTGGTGCTCTTTCAAGATGAAATAAAAAAGCAATGTCAGCATATCTTAGCATTATATAACTCGCAACTCCCCTTTTCCTGATGGGATCAAAGCTCATCCAGCAAGTGTTAACTGTGGCGCTTTCTGGTTAGCCAGGTTCGAACCAGGCGACTGGCAAACGCACAACGGCCCCGGGGGGGGGACTCCCATATGAAACGGACGGGGATGCTCGTCGGAAATTTTGAAAAGAACCCCTAAAAGAGACCAATCTGGGTGTGGCTCAAGCCTTTCTTGACCCCTCAAAGATGCCAAAAAACTAAGAATGGAGTTTATGTTTGTATATTTCTTTGTGTGCAACCCTAAACGAGACCATTATGACTAAAAATATTGGTGCTTTGGGCGTTTTTTCCTGGAACACCCTTAGCGAGACCAAAAGTCCGAAATTTACACCCCTAAGCGAGACGACAAGCATCCCCGTCACTTTCATATGCGAGTCCCCCCCCCCCCCCGGGACAACGGCATGAGCTGTTAACGAAGTGTTTACAAACGAACGAAAATCGACGCAATCTTTGTCATGAAATGTTGGAGCTGTCTTAATTAATCTCAAAACCTTCCCCAGTGGACCTCCCCCAACCCCCAATGCAATCCCTTAAAAAGAGGTTGGCCAGGCCTACAACTCTTCAAAAAGCTGGCAACGCCAGTGAACCTGCATAGTGGCAAGCCTAAGTGTTTTGTTTCCTGGGGATTTCAGTCAGGTGCGAAACAGATAAATCCAGCTGCAGTGGAAGAAACCTCGACTTCGACAATTTATTTGTTTTCTGGCCAGCGAAGATTGGATACTAAAACGTTTTAGCACGAAATGTGACGTGCATCAGATCTCAATACAGACGCACGTATTAAAATCAGAGTAGGCACGCCCCTTTATATTTGATCAGTACTGAATATTTTCGCAGGTTTTGTTTGCAGACTACTTATATTTCCGACAACAAATTGGTGCAGAAATCTTCGGGTTTATTGACTAAACAAGGAAAGGTCCAAGGACAAACTAAAAGGAGATTGGTCACACTGTTTATTTTGTGTTATTCTGTCACGTGCAAAGCAGGTAAAAATATTATGAAGGCAAAGTTATATTTTTCAGATTTAAAAACAATCCTTTTCTTCAAGAAGACTAAGTGGGTTATCGTTACTTTTACAGTTTACCTTATGAGACGTGTCACATTTCAAACTATTCGCAAAAGCTACTGTTATCTTTACTGAACTGAATCGACAAACCAGACAAGATGAAAAAAAAAAACATTCTTGAAAGAAATGTGATCTTTCATCTTTTTAACGAAAGCTTGACGTTGTCTCTTTTTTCAGGATTTTTTTCCAGAAACAATAATACTGAAATAGAACTTGGTAATATATGTTGACGTGCTTCTCAATAATACGTGGTTAATAAAGTCCTTGAAACCTAAGCTAGCACTGGTAAGTACCCTTTTGTAAATGTAACTGCGAAAACATTGTCTTCAAAAAGTGAAAAAAACTATAGTCACTTAATAGTAACATCTCAAGAATGAAATAAAACAGAATAATATAAAAACTTCGTGTTGAGCTAGTTTCCATATCATAGTCAATCCTTCGTTAGTAATGCTTTCTCGCATCACTTAGCAACATCCCCCTTATCGTCATCCTTATCAGTATCCATGTCGTCCTGAGCTGATGGTTTCTCTAATTGGGATTCCTTTGTTAGAGTTGTTTCTATGGTCAAACCATCATATGGAGATTGCAAATATTCGTCATGCACCTTGCCTTTCTGCCCGGGACGGTGTAAATGGACAATCATCAGATTTGGGTTTTCTCTCAACCCCAGAGCAAGCCTGTCTCCAACAATTTCCACGTGCATTACGTTGCCATCTGTCGTGAAGGACGCCAGCTTCCTCCCGGTCTTTGGGTCCCATGCGTGAAAGCTGTCTGCTTCAAAGCTGTTTGATTTGGAGATGACTACCTCGCCATCTGGCGACAAATAGAGATTGGATACGTCTGGAGAAGAGATGGTACGCAGAACCTGGCCACTTTCGATACTCCAGACTTTGATGCCGTCGTGTGTTCCAGTCATGGCCATCATTGACGCTCCCGAGACTGCGACAGTGATGGCACTTTCGTTTTCTTCTGGATCGAACAGTTTCTGTATGAGCTGTCCGGAGTGTAGATCCCAAAGAAGTGGCCGTGAATTTTGAACATAATTAACCAGATATTTGCCATCATCGGATATCCGTGCGTTGAAGAGGATCAACTGCTCGCCTTCGTACTTCAAAACCTTGTGGGTAAAACTAGTTGTGTCAACGGCAATCAAAGGTAGTTCTTTGTCTTTATGATTGGTGGTCTTACGGCCTGCCAACGAACACACAGCCATTTTGCCATTGGTGCTAATAAGCATCTTTTCAAATCTATGCTTTTCTTTGAACTGCACCACTTTTACTACTTTTCCACTGTCAACATCCCACACTTTCAGAAATCGTCTCCCTCGTGAAAACGACAACATGTGCTTCTGGTCAATGAATCCGAAGGCCGTCATCCGTTTGCATGCTTTTCCATCCAAATTCCGCTCAATCGTCCCCTCCACAAAGTTGAAAACTTTGTAGTGTGGAATCTTCTTGTCGTCGATGAAGCCGACACCACGACTGGCAGAGCACATGCGAATTGGATCTGGGAACACCATCAAGTTCATCAGACGGCACACTCTTTGACCGCTCAGCGCGTCCCACACGTCGATCTCGTTTTTCAGTTTAACAACAGCTGTGCTGAGAACGTAGCGCTGATCAAAGCTTGACTGAATAGCTGATATTGTATCAGAAACCGTGTAGCCATAAATCTTGTTTAGGAAAGTCTCCTTCTTATTTTCATCATCTCCCTCTCGACGTCTATCGTAGACACGGAGACTGTTGTCTTGTCCGATTGCCAAGATATTGGTGCCATCTCGTGTATAAACGTGCGACTGGTAAACTGGAAATCTGAGGCACCTCTCCATTTCTCCGGTCTCCAGGTTCAAAATGCAGATTTCAAACTCTTCGGCAGTCACAACCTTTGTGCCGTCATCAGTTATTTGCATTCCATGAAGATCTTCCTCCATCTTGAAATTAGTCAGTTCGCGGATGAGATTTCCAGAAAGATCGTACAATCGCAAATTATCAAGGGAAGATGGGATCACAGCCACTTGATCTAAAGATGTTATTTTTATTTCTTTGACGAAAACCTTTTTCATCTTGTTTCTGGGATATGATATGTTGATCTTTTGAACTTCTTCGCCATTTTTCACGTCAATTATGTGCACGGTATTTTTTCCCTTAAGACTGTAAACAGCGTGGCTTCCACGTGCATCTAGAGTGCCAAGTTCTTCTTTCGTGTTGATACCTTTCAGTTTTAACTTGTGAAGCAGTTCACCATTCTCTACTTTCCAGATCTTAAGTGCATCGGGACAGATGGCTACTAGTAAGTTCTCATCATCAGCAAACGAAACTGGAGCTTTGGAATCATATGAAAACCGATCATCTTCAGACACCTGGAATTCTTGAATTATTCGCCCGGTCAGCGTATTGAGCAGGAAAATCTTGTGCGATCCAGCAAGTAGCAACAAGTCAGGATTCTTCTGGCTTATTTGGCAGAAAATTGTGAGGTAAAGGTCGGTCTCTGTCATGGTAAACTTTCGCATCTCTCTTCCACTGACGTAATCAATGACTCTGATGACTAATCCTTCTGAAGTCTGGCTTGAGATTGCAATAGTGCGATTGTCGTTGGCTATGCTGATCACGTTAGTGCCATACTGCGGCAAAGCCATTGAAGAGCGCAAAGCTCCCCCGGGCGCTGTCAAACACTTTTTGGTTGGCAGGAAACAAGCAATCGAGGAATTTAATGCTTGCTTCAAAACCATGTGAACATCAGGGTACTGTTCTTGCCTCTGCAGAAAGTTGTACATTCGGCCAATCAGCTGAGTGGGAAGTTGGTTGCTGTCCTGGGAAAGCGGATGAGCTGAGAGTTGTAAACATTCGTAAAGAAGTTCCACATCATCATCTTTTGATTTTACGTCGAGATACGACAAAAAATCATCCATGAGCACTTGAAGGGAGGTTCCTCGGAGCTTTGCTAGAAGAAATTCGAAGTTGCAAAGACATTCTTCTCTCATCTTTTCGAGGTTTCCAGAATGTAACAAGTGGAATGGCAGCTCACTCAGCTTGCGAAGATTGTACATCTCTTTGCCTCCACGCGAGTCGAACATCAACGGCTGCTTTGGTACCAACCTGTCCATGGACATCTCCTTGCCTTCTTTATTAACAAATGGCTTCTTCACTCCCCCGGACCACTTACCAAGAAAGTAGTCACTCATGTTGGCGTGAATCTTTTTCTTCTGCTCATCTGTCAAGTATCGCTCCCGTGCGGCCTCTATGAACTGACGATGAAACCAGAATACCACTTGAGTGCCGTCGGCTCCTCGTTCGATCAGATAGTCTCCTATGTCCGACCGAATACGAATCCACAACAAGGGCGGAAGTCTTCTTACTGGCGGTGTCCAGTACTGGTAGACATCATTCAGGACTTCGTCATCCAAAGAAAGGAGGTCTTCTAGCTCTGGCTCCGTCAAACCGTTCTTGGATGCAGTGATGTATGCCAGTGCATGGCTGACGAGGATTTTTCCGTGTCGCTTTTCCACTCGGCTAAACAGATCATCGATGATCTCTCGTACAGTTGGTTCAAGATTCATGTCGGATTCGGGAGTGTACGACTTCCATCGCAGGGCTTCGTCGAAGGATAGTTTGAGGTAGAGAGGAAGGGGGCACTTTTGGAATGATTCCATGACGTAGGATTTCTGTTTTGGTAGGATGGTTCGATTGGCTGCTTTTAACCAGGTGTCAAGGATGACGTCTGCTTCATCGAGGGGGATCTTTGGTACTTCCATAAAACATTCCTCAGGCAGGATGGTCTGAGATGCAGAACAAGAGAACATTAGGAAATTATTCAATTTACTAGACTTACTACACCTAAAGTAAAGGCCATAGACTAAGCAGCATTCTACCATAATTTGAATCATTAAGAGCATTAACGGTCGTTAACGGAAATTATCTGGTTTTTCATCGCGTTAAATTAGCGTGCTTTTCGAATGATTACATGAAATCCAAAAGCAAAATGATGTCATCTGCTAACGAATTACAACATAAAAAAATAAAATGCCAAGAAACGGCCAGATATAGAAGTACCATTACAAGGCGCGGTAAAACGGCGTAACCCAAGACACGTTTGGTATTGGTGTTGCTCCTATTTTGTTGAAGAAAAAACGAGTTTGCTCTATTTTACCCCAATCATAGACCAAACCAGAAAACCGCTTTATGCCAATTTTCCAAGGTAACACACACATTCTATAAACACTCTCCTTTGTAGACCTTTGTGTGGTCATAAACTGTTGGTTTTATTCCTAAGTAACTCACTCTTAGACTGGGTAATGCCTGGTATTCATCGCCAGGTAGAGTTGAAAGGATAGTGTACACGTTTCTTGGTAACTGTCTTGGAAACCAGTCCATCTGTCGACCGCTGTCATCAATAGAAAGCTGATCCAGTGAATCCAAAACCAGAATAACAGGTTGATTGCGAGCCGATTCCTTCAGGCATTCGTGGAAGTAATCTTTTAGGGATTTCATGTCCTAAACAAATAGGAAAGATCATCAGATGAGAAAGGAATTCAATACCAGCTTAACAGTAATTCGGTAACTTCTCGGCTATTTTTATTTTAAGGCAACCAGAAGATGTATATACCGCTTAGCGTTAGTGGCGTAAATGAGAAAAATGATTGCCAATCTGTGAAAAAAAAAAACAGTAGGAACAGAGAGCATCGGAAGATCAATTCCAAGGACGTTGGTTTTAACCTCGTCAAGGTGAATTATCTTATTTTGTTTCAATTCTTTGCATGAAGTGAGAGCGGACAGCTCGAGTGGGAATTTAGAAGACTAGGTGAATAGCATATCATGGACATTTTTGGCCTTCACTGCTCACCTGATTGAGGCACGATAATCATTGTAATAGTTACCCAATCACCAATCAGAACGACTGTAAAAATACTAATTATAGTGGAATGGTATCAATCACTGAGTAGATGATTGGTCTACAATTGAAAATACTATCACATAATCAAATCTGTCAATTACCTCCGGTATCTCTTCAGTTTCCTCTTCAGTTGCTTTACACAGCTGAATACATATGCTTCTTAGGAGAGGTCTGATAGCTGATGAATCCGGCGACGTACCAACAAATCGCGAAACGACTATGGCAGACTTGCCTTTGACCCACCGTCTCACTTTGGCTGCAATTTTGGCCATGATGGAGGTCTTTCCACAGCCCGATGCCCCGTACACTACAAGACTGTGTTTATCGTGATTCACCAAAGTATTCTTGGCAGCTTCCAAGAAATCTTTACGACCTTGGAATGAACTACATTTCTTTTGGCAAAATGAACCATGTTGGAAGATTTCTTCTACAATCGGATCTCTTGCGCCAGATGCCTCTTTCTCCTGAATGCCGTTGTCAATCATTTGAGTCAACGTGCCATAGAAGTCTGTACACAGCTTCTCTATGTATTGTGAATGCTCCGTGGACGCTGAGGGATCGACACCATTGTCAGACCATTTGATGTCGTAATTCATGATGTTTGTGCTTGGCAGGGCTTGTGGGAGGTCATTTTCTCGGAACACATTGAGAAATTTCTGCGCAGTTTCGTCTACGGATGAATTAGCGCCCCACGTCTTGTCCATGAATTTGCCAGCGTTTTTACTTCCGATGTTGGTCTGAAGATCTGAAATCACTCTTTTAAACCAGAAGCAGTGTTTTGAAGGATTCGATGCATTGATGATTCCTCGCCGGATTTCGTCCTCAGTAACTAAGAAAGACAAGGAAAGTTATTGGAAAAAATTCCCAACGCTTTAAATTATAAATGTTTGCATGCATTATATATAGACTTGTCGTTCGCGTAAAGGTACGTCTGTAATTATTTTTAAGGCATACTAGAAAAACAGAAGGACAGGCCGATTACAACCTGTTACAGGTTTGGATAAGCAACAAAAAAGGCGAGGCGAGCAGTTTTGATTCTTTCGCCGCTTCCGTCGAGATTACCCTCTCTGTTTTTTTTCTCGATCGCTTTATTTATGCGCTGCTTCTCAACTAACCAAATGTCTTTATCATGCTAGGAGAATTGTTGTCACCAACAGAGCGCTTGGCTGTAAGGATTTTAGCCATTGTTGGACAACAACGAAAGTAGCTGATACGCCAACCACTCGTTAAAACTCATCATGATTTAGGAATCATACCTGACATGTAGTATTTATGCCGTTCACTCTTCTCATCTAAAGCCTTGTCAGCAGCCATCCTCAGAACCACTTGCATTCTTTCAAAAGCCGTCCACCATTCACCAGACGCTTTCCTACGTAACTCCTCGTTGTCATAGTTACGATAATCGGGCAGCAGTGATGGGATTGGCTGCAGCAGATATTGAGCAGGAACTGAGTTGTCATCTCGCCAGAACCAGTGTTTCAGCAGTTGGAGGTCGTCTTTGTTGTCAACTGCGCCCAGGAGCTTCTCAAACTCGGAGGCTGAAATCTGTGCAGGAAAGGGACGATAGCCATACTTTTGTCCTAAAAAGGTCTGAAATGAAGAAAAATCGGACCAAGTCAATAACTTCATTCAACTAAAGTCAGATAAGCACGGGAAATAAAACAAATTACATCCGCATTCCGTGTTACGAGATAACTATTTTTCTACATCGACGTGCTGTTTGAAATGAGTTAATCAAAACCGATGCATACCGGTGTTGGTTTCATGCAAATGAGCTCACAAGTTCAGAAGGTCATGCAAGTGGCTATGATTGGCGGATTTCGATCCTTCTTGTTTGTTTAGCACGTCGAAAGATGGATGTGGATAGAAAAACCGCCATGCCCGTAACACTGAGAAGCGGGTGTAACGTGCGACGTCTTGTTACACCTTTATTCGTCAGGAAAGGGATAAAATAGACATAACATTGTTGTGAAATGTAAAATACATTTTGACAAATCCTGGACGCGTAAAATAGACCAAGCTATTACCCTTCACTGTCCTTTTAGTGAAGGTGCTACTGCAACACAGGATTATTAGCGAAATGACAATTAACTTTCTTACGATGATTTTAAATGTCTCTCGTGTGTGATTCATTTCTTTCTTGATGGTCGATAAAAATTATACTTTAATTAAACTCACAATGAAGTTGGGGCCAGTTGAGAGCTTCTGACATGCGCGTAGCTCCCTCATGCAGAGCTCAGTGGTCATGTGATCATCAGTAGACTCGTCCCGGACTCCCCATCTCATGTCCACCACTTGAAAGTCATAGCCTCTCTCTTGACAGTAAGACTTGAGTCGAGGGTACACTTTTTCCATCAATGTGTTGCGCTCTACAGAGGTATCTAAAATGGGAAAAACGGAGAACATTTGTTATCTTAACACCTCAACATTCTGGTCTTTGAAACAACGATTCATGCTAAATTCAGCAGACTCCCTAGTCCAGCCCTTGAACACTTTCTTCCGCCCGCCCTTTCTAGGGGTTGAACGCAGACGCGAGAAGATTTCAGGAACTGGACTACAGACTCCCCTGATCCTATACAATGAGTAATACACAAAAGAAAGTTTGTGGAGCACGGATAGCGGAACACCTCTTGCTGCAGGTTACATGTTAAAGAAGCGTTCGTACAGTCGTGAGGAAATGACCTCATCATATGAGTTCTGTCTGGAGTGTACAGTTTGGGAAGCCTAATGAACAAAACATATGTAAACTTTAAATGACGATACTGTACCTGTAAATGTAGAACTTGTAAATATCCTGACAATCTTAACATTGTCCGACATTTCCTTATCCAATTTGCCTAAGAAGACATTCTTCCAAGCGTCCGTCTCACTCTCGTTGGAGTTTACCGAAGACGACCGCGAGGACCTACCATCGGGTTCATTTTCTCCAGTTTCTTCGTCATCACTTTTAGCCTCGGAGTCACTTCCTTGACTCTTTTCCGACTTCTCCTCAGGTTCGGACTCACTCTCGTCGTCTGCCTGCGATGCGGCTTCATTTTCGGAGTCACTTCCTTGACTCTTTTCCGACTCCTTCTCATCTTCCGACTCATTCTCGTCGTCATTCCGGCTAACACGTTCTTCAGAACTTGCACTAGGCTCAGGAGTGGAACTTCGTCTTCTTCTCCTTCTTTTTGAAAGAATGATTCCCATCCTCTTTGCTTTGGACATCACGGTGTTTTAAGAAAAGAATCAAGATGTAATAGTAAGGAATTACAATTTTGATATATTTTTGGGAGGTTCTTTGCAGTGTCTTATCATATGTCGTGTAAACGACACAGTGTCTTTATACCTTTACCCCGAGCTTAAACATGTAATTAGAATACAGTCGAAGCTCTCGTAAGCGGACACCCTCGGGGCGCGAAAAAAGTGTCCGCAACTGGAGCTGACCGCTTACGAGAATGGTTCTCGTATGCGGCCACTTGTGGTTTAGGGGATAGATGGCCGCTTACGGGAGCTTGCCCAGCTAACATAATGCTAATATGCATGTAAGTGGTGTTTCGAAATGTAACCGGACGTGGATGACGACAAGACAAACACTAAAATATGGTACTGTAATTACTGTAAAACCATTGTGACGAACGGCGATGTGAATTTGACTGATAAAAACAAGATACAGAGAGGTTTTTAATAGGATTTTTTGGGGATGTCCGCTTACGGGAGCTTAAAAACAAAGAAAAAGTCTAAGTCGTAATCTCTGAAAGTGTCCGCGGCCGCTTACGGGAATGTCCGCCTAGCTACGAGAATGTAAAAATACAGAGTTTGTATGGGAGTTAAAACGAGGTTTCAAACAAAGCGGCCGTAAGTAGAGCTGTCCGCTTACGAGAGTGTCCGTTAAGAGAGCTTTGACTGTAGAACTACCACCCATGGCAAGCCCCAGTAAATGCACCGCTAAAAGATAAGTGCGTTGCCAAGAAAACGTTTGCATTTCGGGAAGGGTGTTTGACCATTTAAGTCCAAGAAAAAAGTGTTTGGGTGTCACAAGTATGGACTGGAAGAGGTCATGCGAATTTGCTCCTTCTGGTTGAAAAAGGGAAGATCGTATGGGGAACAGGAGGAACGAGGGACGAACCTATATCTGTGAAGTGACTTTACTGTAGTATAATAGTATTTTCAAAACTAATCCCGATACTTAAATTATGAGTTTCACGCTAATTAAGACCAACAACAATACAGCTACAGCTATCAGCCTCCACAAAAATAAAATGGCCCATGATTTACCATCCTTAGTATACTATTCCGCACTGCAACAATCATCGCATCGCATTTAAGATTGGGGATAAAATTCGGCGACCCAACAAGAGTCGCAGTGCAAACTAAGTACATAATGGGAGGGTGGGTGGGTAGGTAAAATTGTACCATTCATAATACCCTCAAACGATATAAACACCCATAACTGACTCCCAAAAATATTCGACAAAACTACCAGCTGGCTCTTAATAGCACTTAGTATGTTCCCTCCGCCGTCGCACTTGAACAATGTCAATTTATTTATGATTTGTAGTACTTATATGCGATGTCGATAATTTATGCAGTGCGAATAGTGACAACGATCGGTTAAAATATTAGTTGAAAAACACAAATCAGGAAAACAAACTGTGAAGCGCATGTTGATAACGATAAAATTCTCAGACGTTTCGAGACTTCTGTTCTTTATTAGCGTTAAAAATCAAAATCAAATTTCCACGGTCTCGAAGAGTGAAGACAAAGGGAAAATGTGGTCGATTTTATACAGTAACACCGAAAATTTACTGGTGAATCAGATGGAAAATCAGTGCGAAATTGCGCGTAAGAGCTGAGTTTCGTAAGATCGAATTTTTTTTCACTTGAAGCCGACAAATGTGTGAAAATTTTGTCCAAAATGTTCTAGCTGCCTTTTTACAACTCGCTTGATTATGTCTTTTGGAAGTCGCCCAATATTTGCCTTGCGTTGCGTGGCAGGTTACGTCATTTTCCTGGTCTAAAGGTGGTTTTCACTGTCACGCCGCGAAAAAATAAATCCAAAACTATTGAGTCAAAAATATATATTACAGGTTGTAGAAAGCTGCTATATAAACTCCTTGTCCAAGTTTCAGGTCTGTGCGTTATTCCGTTCTAGACTTATCCGTCAAAATGTTTCCCGCAAATTAAGAGAGCACAGTATGGAAACGCCATGTTGGAGTCCAACTGCTTGGACTTCGACATGGCCGCCCGAAATCAATGAAAACATCTGGCATTAAATTCTGCTACAAAAAGCGGTCAGATCACCCTCATGAATACGTAAACATTGACATAAACACTTCCGCAACACCTCAACCGTACAGATTGTTAGAAATCGCAGGATGAGGCATTTTTTAAAGAAAACGTGACAACCTTCTGGCGGCCATCCTTCTCATCTTTGATCTCGTGGGACGTGAAACTTCGAAATTTAAAATGCTCTATCTTAAAGACGGCGAATGCTATCGCGCTTAAAATCTCCAAAAAGAAAAATATTAAGTATATTAAATATTAAGGGGTCTCGCGATTCTGGGTTTTAGAATACTCTCATCGACATAATTTTCGACCAATAAGCGCGCGGGAATGATCTCAGTTATGGTACGAAGGAGACTAGCTTGACGTCCGTACACAAATAATTGGCTGACCCAATTAACATAGCGGCTGACGCGGTCTGAGTAAACCGTAAGTCAAGCCCGGGGGGGACTCCCATATTAAAGGGACGGGGATGCTCGTCGGAAATTTTGAAAAGAACCCCTAAAAGAGACCAATCTGGGTGTGGCTCAAGCCTTTCTTGACCCCTAAAAGATACCAAAAAACTAAGAATGGAGTTTATATTTGTATATTTCTTCGTGTGTAACCCTAAACGAGACCATTATGGCTAAAAATATTGGCGTTTTGGGCGTTTTTCCCCGGAACACCCTAAGTGAGACCAAAAGTCCGAAATTTACACCCCTAAGCGAGACGACGAGCATCCCCGTCACTTTCATATGCGAGTCCCCCCCCCGGGAAGTCAAGCGGTTCTGCTCGCCTTTCAAACATGTGTTTCAATTAAAACTGCATCAGATTAATTTGGCAAAGAATTAAATATTCAATTACCTTCATATCACACAAAATATCATTCCCTGTTTGCTAATATAAACAAGGAAAAACCATAGAGTGTTTTCATGGCAACCATGTTGGAGGAGTCAAACAATAAACTATATTTGTTCTATTGTTTCCATGAACATGGCCGCCATGAACACACCATGAACTTCATTTCACTAAATAAAAGATTTGGGCAAGCCTTAATGTGGACCTCACAAATTATTGCAATCACAAGATTTGCGCAAAATCGCTACCAGAGCACAGTTGACGGAATTTTAATGCTATTGGTATTATTTAATTTTAACCGATACTTACCACTTGACTTTCTAGTTTTCCACACAAGTGCTTTCAAGCCTGATCGTGCAGCAGGATCGTGTCACTTATCCTCGATATGACAGTGGTTTTGACTCAGACTGCGACGCAGGTTACTGATTTTCAGAGGCGCCCCAATAGAGAAACTGTGGACCACGCGAAGGCCAAGTGAAACCCACGAGGCTTAACCGTCGAATGCTGTTGAATACAGGAGTGGTAAGGCGTGTTCAGTCTATGACTGTGCTTGAGAAAGAATGCGGACAAAAGTGGCACTCATTAACAAAGGGACGCTTACGTTCGCGTTCGACTCTGCGCATTTAATAACAGCCGCTCACTAAGCCTTTAAACCCCTGGGGCTTACACCGGGAACATTAATTCAATTTTTGTCACGCTAGAGTGTAGCCTCCCACGCAGTCGTTCATAGGGGCGATCGCGTTACACGCCCCTAACAACGACTGCGTGGGAGGCTAGCTAGAGTGTTGACCAGTTTGCATAAATCATTCAGCCTGCTCAGTCAAGGTAAGTGACGGGATGAACAGAAATTTATTCTGCATTCACCAAGGCAATGCGTATGCAGATACTGGCTTTCTGCATTAAGCAATAAGTCAAGTTTTATAAGGGGAAGCTCCGCCCGTGGTCTCTTGTACATTACGTTTTTGACAGACAGTAAAAAGACCCGTTTCGTATACCTTCCTTATAAAGTGGTACCTCTTTTACACACCTGCATTAAATCTACTGCATCCGTTTTCTAACGCTTTAACTTTAAGGTAACCCGGTAGAGTGATTCTACTCAGCCCGTGAAACAGAAAACGGATTAAAGGAGCTACACGAACAACGCACCTTGAAAAAACTTGCACGTTTTTACAAGTTTGTCGTTGGTATTCCGTCCAGTTATTTTCGCGTTTTTATTACTCCTTTGTTGTTTTTTTATGTTAGAAAACTATTATTTTGATTTCCCTTACTTTGAAAGTTATCGGAAAAATGACTTAAAATAGCGTGACACTTCAAGCATCGAAAAGCAAAAATGTAACAAAAAACCTTTAAATGCATTACGAATAAATAAAATGTGTGGGAACTGCTATTTTAGCTTTTCTCACACGAAAGCTTCTAACAAAACCGGAAAATCTAACAGATGAAATTGCAAACAAACTACAAGCGGTTGACCCGCTGTGAACGAAAAGGGCTGATTTGCATTTTGGGCCAAGCAACTCTTTCTTTTGTAAACATCTGGCGAAATTGTGTACTCTAGTAGTTTTTTGCGATTATCCGCATCCAAAGGTGTGAATTTATAACGGCGGGTATCTTATAATGTAGCGAAGATCTAAAACTAGTGGTAACCACAGGCTAGAAAGTGCGGGCCTCGATGCAGTTAAGAGAAGGTACTGGGATGGAAGTGTTTTTTTTTTTTTTGGAAAAATATTTAAAGTCAAAGTTTTTGGGAATTTTTCCAGAATTTGGCATATCTGTGTTATTTGATTTTTTTTTTTAAAATCGGGGGGGTTTATTGGGAGTCTGTCCACCGAGAATAAAAGTATCTCAATGTCTGCGAAATTATGATGATTTTTTACGTGTTTGATATTACCAATCATCAACCAAGTCATTAAATAAATTTCTAAATCTCTTTCATAGATCGATGTAGGTAGCATGAGGTGTGAGCGTGTTTTTAGTTTGCTATTAAAGTTATAAGAGCTAACTTATTGGGTTTTCGGACGACGTTTTCCTAAGTGAATATGTTATGGGTAAAAGTGTTAGCTCTTCCAAGCAATAGCATTGAAAGCAGAAGTGCTAAGCCAGTGGATTTAATCAGTATTCTAAAGTCACTTACCTGCTTGCCAACAGCCTGCCAAACTGGAAAATTATCACAGTCGCTCGTTCGTGAAAGAAATTTGTATGCTTGATGCTCTACATTATTGTAGGCAAAAAGCAAAGGCACTCGGGATATGACCGAAATTCGCTGCAAACAATTTTGTTATAATCTGCGCTCGAGACTTCTGATCAAAAGCGATTTTAATATACTATCGTCTAGAACATGATTAAATATATAAAGTTATTTAACGTTTTGTTACCATGGTAACAAAGCGGCTAAAACAAAGTTAGGGTATAAATAGTTTTGCAGAATGCACAAAATAATCACGCAACCCACATGTTCCGCTCAGAACAATGGTACGTTTGTGACAACGATCGGTAAAATATTAGTTGAAAAAAACAAATCAGAAAAACAAACTGTGAAGCGCATGTTGAAAATAAAGTACGATAAAATTCTCGGACGTTTCGAGACTTCTGTCTCTTCATCAAAATCAAAATTTTTACGGCCTAGAAGAATTTAGACAATGAAAAAATGTGGTCGATTTTATACAGTAACACCAAAAATCTACTGGTGAATCAGATGGAAAATCAGTGCGAAATTAAGTGTAAGAGATGAGTTTCGTTAGATCAATTTTTTTAACTTGAAGCCGACAAATGTTGAAATTTCGTCCTAAGTGATCCAGCTGCCTTTTTACAACTCCCTTGATTATGTCTTTTGGAAAAGTCGCTCAATATCTCAAGATTTGCGAAACTTGCCATGCGTTGCAGTCGTTATGTCATTATTTTCATGGTCTACTCTCGTCGACGTAACTTTCGACCATGAAGCCTGGTTTTCACTAGCGACGCAAGCACAAGTGCATGGATAACAGTTCTTATTTCCCCGTGAAAACGGCTTCGACTCAAGCAAAAGTACAAGCGCATTGCATTTTGATCCTTGCGGCAAGCACAAGCACAAGGATCAAACTTTGTCCTTTTTGCTTGTGCTTGCGTCGCTAGTTAAAACCAGGCTTAAGCGTACCTGTCTTTTTTCTTATCCTAACATGCGTGACGTTAGTCTCTTTCGCAGTAGACTGTCCACAGCCCTCTATTTTTTCGTGTTTTTTCGATCGATGAGCGCGCGGTGAGAACGGCAAGAGAACTGGACGCCAGCGCAGTTCCCCCTCCCCCGCGCGCTCGCGCTTCGCGCTCGCTTCGTTTGCTTTTTTTGCGTTGAAAAATCGAGAGGCTGTGGACAGTCTACTTTCGCAGCCGTTGTTTGGGCTCGTCACGTAACGCTCCTTCCAGCGTTGCGCGATGACCCAAATAACGGTTGCAATGGAAACAAGCATGTATAGCATGACGTCCGTCCAAAAATAATTGATTGACTCAATTAACATAGCGGCTTGAGGTCTGAGTAAACCGTGAATAAGAGATTCTGCTCGCCTCTCAATAAGTAACAAGCTTTTCAATAGAATGATGTGAACATATCAAAGAATTCAATACCCGAATAAGAAACTTCATCAGATTAATTTGGCAAAGAATTTAATATTCACACAAAATAGCATTCCTCGTTTGCTAATATGCATAAGGAATGACTATAAATTTATTTCACTAAATAATACTATAGATTTGGGCAAGCCTAAAAGTGAACCTCTTAAATTATTGCAATCACAAGATTTGCGCAAAATCGCTACACGAGCACAGTTTACGGAATCTTAATGCTATTGATATTATTTCATTTTAACCGATACTTACCACTTGACTTTCTAGTTTTCCACACAACTGCTTTCTAGCCTTCGTTGCAGCCGGATCGTGTCACCTAATCCTCGATATGCCGGCAGTTTTGACGGAGACTCAGTGTGCGACGCAGGTTACTGATTTTCAGAGGCGCCCCAATAGAGAAACTGTGAGCCACGCGAAGGCCAAGAGCAAACCCACAAAGCTTAACCGTCTACAGGAGTGGTAAGGCGTTTTCAGTCTATAACTGTGCTTGAGAAAGAATGCGGACAAAAGTGACACTTAACAAAGAAACGCTTACGTTCGACTCTGCGCATTTAATAACAGCCGGTCACTGAGCCTTTAAACCCCTGGGGCTTACACCGGGAACATTAATTCAATTTTTGTCACGCTAGAGTGTTGACTCAGTCTGCATAAATCATTCAGTCTGCTCAGTCAAGGTTAGTGACGGGATGAACAGAAATTTATTCTGCATCCACCAAGGCAATTCGTATTCGTCAACGCATCTTGAAAAAACTGGCAAGTTTTTACAAGTTTGTCGTTGGTATTCCGTCTTAATCTTCGTCAGTGAAAATTATCCTTGGTTATTTTTGGGTTTTATTACTACTTTGTTGATTTTTGTGCTAGGCAACTATTATTTTGAGGTTTCCTTCAATTTGAAAGTACAATAATCAGAAAAATGACTTCAAATATCATGACACTGCTCCTTCAAGCATCGAATAGCAATAATGTAATAAAAACTTTTAAATACATTACGATCAAAATGTGTGAGAACTGCTATTTTAGCTTTTCTGCACACGAAAGCTTCTCGGGAAGCTTCTAAACAAACCGGAAAATCCAACAGACGAAAGCGGAGTATTGGTGGCACGCTGTGTTTCTCTCTTTCAGTTTATTCTTTTCATTGTGCAAACAAACTTCAAGTGGTTGACCCGCTGTGAACGAGAAGGGTTGATTTGCATTTTGGGCCAAGCAACTCTTTCTTTTGTAAACATGTGGCGGTTGTGTACTTTAGTAGTTTTTACGATAATCCACATTTAAAGGTGTGAATTTATAACGGCGGGTATCTAATAAAGTGCAGTGATAAAGGTCTAAAACTAAATCGTATGAACTAGGAGACAAAAAACATGTCGCGAAAAATTGGCATCGATCAACCAAGTCATTTAAATAAATTTTTAAATCTCTTTCATCGATCGATGTACATAGTGTGAGGTAGCGTGTTTTTAGTATGCTATTAAAGTTACAAGAGATAACTTGTTGGGTTTTTGGATGACGTTTGGTAAGTGAATGCGTGATGTTAAAAGTGTAAGCTCTTCCAAGCAATAGCATTGAAAGCAGAAGTGCTAAGCCAGGACGCGCGGGTTTAATCAGTATTCTTTAGTCACTTACCTGCTTGCCAACAGATTGTGCCAAACTGGAAAATTATCACAATCGCTTGTTCGTGAAAGACATTTCTATGCTTGATGCTCTATATCATTGTAGGGAAAAATGGTAAGCCACTCGGCGTATGACCAAAATTCGCAGCAAACAATTTGTTATAATCTGCGCTCGAGACTTCTGGTCAAAAGCGATTTTAATATATTAATCTTCTAGAACACGACTAAATAAATAAAGTTAACCTATCTTTAACGTTTTGATACCATGGTAACAAAGCGGCAAGAACAAAGTTTGTGATTTTAGAGCACACAAATTAATCACACGCTACGTGCAAGTTCTGCTCAGAACAATGGCGCGTTAAGCCTGGTTCTCATATGATCGTCCCGATCGTCTCTGTCGCTTCAAAAAGTTTGCTTGCTCCAATCACCTCAGACTTTGCAAACGACAGAAGCGACAGAGACGATCGGGGCGATCATATGAGAACCAGCCTTTACTACTGACGTGTAGCTGCGTCACTTGATTGGTCAAGCGCGCAGAAAAATTTGGTAAACTCGTAATCTTTCATGTTGTACATAACGTGCAAAAGAGAAGCAAGGACGCACGTTATTTGATGCTATGCCAGCACCTACATTTTGCAGGAGCCGCAATCTTCACGTAATATAGTAATTATTCGCTTTCTTGAAAAACTCATGTTGTGATTTAATTACAATATGTTAATATTGCGTTCATATGAAGTGTAAGTCTACCATTACCCGGTGGCAAGAACAACTAAAGTGTTTTGTTTCCTGGGGATTTCAGTTAGGTGTAAAACAGATAAATCCAGCTGCAGTGAAAGAAACCTCGACTTCGGACGTTTATGTGTTTTTATGGTCAGCGAAGATTGGGTACTAAAAAGTTTTGGTGCTAAAGAATACTAATACTTAGTTCCGACACCAAATTGTTGCGGAAATTATCAGGTTTATTGACTAAACGAGGACGGTCACACTGGTCTGTTTTTTTTTTTTTTGTATTATGCATGCTGTCACGTGCAAAACCATCTCGTCCCCAGAGGCCGCGGTTCTTCTGGCCTGCGCTAGGGATCGGGACCTATTGGCTATTCTGAAAACCCGCCACAAAGGCGTTTGAATCTGATTGTCTGTTGAAAATTTGTTCGTTTTACTACAATCTCCGACGCACGCGCACAATCAAACCGGAACCAGGAAATCCTGGTTCAGGTTTTGGATTCGTCCAGGGCCGTTGAGTTTCCCGACCGCTGGTTAAGGTGAACACAAGCTCTGGGAACGAGATTGCGTGCAAAACTGGTAATTAATATTAGAAGACAAAGTTAATTTTTTTAGATTTAAAGATAATTCTTTTCTTCGACGTTGGTTTCACCGTGGTTCCCCACCAGGGGGCGGGGGGGGGGGGGGGAGAAAGTCGGCACTTTCCTTTAGAGAAATAGCAGTGCCTGGAAACGGTGCGAGTCTATATCAATCAAGCCGTTGCTACGAAAGACGTCACCCAAAGTTTTGTTTTCTCATATCAATGACTGCATGCGTGTAAAATGCGAATAGTGGCGGTGTTTGCGTTTGATGTTTCACGCCACTGATTTCTCACAGTGATGTTTCACGTCACTAAGAATGTTTCGGCGGCGTGGAATACCAAGCGAAAAACTGGTCACGGTTGACATTTAACAACCAAACAATGGTAAATCATTTCAGAATCATTGGAGTTATTTTTAATTGGTATAATTCGCAAGCCCTACTTTTGCCAGACTGGACACCGTTATCACTGTTTGTTGTTGTGATGTCCGGCAAACTTCAAAAGAACAAACAAAATGCAAATAGCTATTGTGTTTTGTGCACGGTCAAGACCAAGACATGCGAACTAGGCAATGGCTTCGGTCACATCTACGACGTAACTAAAGTTTAACTATAGTTAGTTTCAAGTTACGTGACGTCATACCTAACTATAGTTAGTGCTTTCGGTCGTCTTTGCGGTCACACCAATGCAGCTCACTATAGTTAGTTCTGATAAGCTTTTGAATAATTCCAAATTAACAAATGGTAAACGTCACAGCGTGCACTATTGAGTTACAGATGCACGCGGGAGGTTGCTAAGCAGGAAAGAGGGGTAGGGGTGCCCCGGGGGGAGGCCGGAGGGGGTTTTTTTTTTTTTGTGTTCTCCCCCACCCCCCCCTGTCTCTTTATTGCTCACGTTGTGTCTTTTTTTTTTTTTTTTTTTTTTTTTTTCTTTTTTTTTTTTTTTTTTTTTTTTTTTTTTTTTGGGGTTCCTCTTTCTTTTTTTTTTTTTTGTTCTTCCTTCCCCCCCCCCCAACAAAAAAAAAAAAAAAAAAAAAAAAAAAAAAAATATTTTTTTTTTTTTTTTTCTTTTTTCTTAATCCTTTTTTTTTTATTTTTTTTTTGTTTTTTTTTTTTTTTTTTTTTTTTTTTTATAATAAAAAAAAAAAAAAAAAAAAAAAAAAAAAAAGTTGGTGGTCTTTTTTTTTTCTCTTCTCCCTCCCCCCCCCCCCCCCCCCCCCCCGCGCGGGCACCAGCCCCACCCCCCCCCCCCCCCAAGGCAAAAAAAAAAAAAATAAATAAACAAAACACACCCCTCTCTTTACTTTTTTTATAATTTAAATTAGTTCATGAAAGCCCTTGTTGTTGATGTGTGTCTAGTTGTTCCTCTATTTTTTCTATTTTTGCACGGCATCTCGGCGTTGAAGAAAATAAAATGAAGTAAGGATGCTATAAGCCGAAGAATTCAAGCTTTATGTCTGCTAACATTGGTGATATGTACTTTCTTGGCATCTTGTTTTTCCTTTTTTCCTTCCCTTCACGCTTTGTTTTGCATATTTATGTCCATCTCGCACGTGCGAAAAGAATTGTCGCATTCTGATTGGTTTTTCGTTTGTAAACTTAAGACTAACCCATGAACTCTGCTTGGGCATAACTATAGTTAGTGTGTATTGTTTTGGATCAACGAGGCGTAAATTTTCTAACTATAGTTAGGGTGAACAGAGAAGCGGTCACATTACCGAAATATCTAACTATAGTTAACGCCGTCTTAACTATAGTTAGCAGTCCAGATGTGACCGCAGCCAATGACTTTGTCAAGCTATTCACTGTGCCCTTAGCAACCATGCGATAGCTACTGCGCACATTCGGTTGCCCGGCTCCGCTATGTCCCCCTTTTCAATCGTGTAACAAAGGGAGTTTCTTCCCTCCCCCCTGTTCCCCACTTTCATCGTTTACCTTACGAGACGTGTTTTACATTTCAAACGATAAGCAACAGCTACCCGTTATCTTTAACCGAATCGACCAACACAAGACACATGTTAAAAAAAAGAATAAAAAAAGAACATTTTTTAAAAGGAACATGGGTTTTAAACTTTTGTAATGAAATATTGGCCGCTTTCACACTAAAGACGAACAAATCGTCTGAGACGCATAAATCGTCTTATTGTGAAAACGGGACAGTTCGATTTTGGACGTCTAGACGAAAAAGTCGTTTAAAAGCTGTCTTAAATTCTCTCTAGACGAGACGATTTGTCCGACCTCCAGTGTGAAAACGGCCATTAACATTCTCTTTTGATCGGGTTGGCAAAGAACTCTAAAAAGAGCTCTAGATCACCAATATTCTCAAAAATTTCCATTGCGGTCGGCTGTTCGAATGAGTGAGAAATTACACTAGTTTTAAAATCCGCGGCAAGTGTAAACTATTTTCCACTTGAGCGGCTTTTCGAATGGGTATTGTTTTACTCTTGGCGATCTCGAAACGCGCCATTTTCAAACGCAAATCCAACTGGCAGTTTTTCAAACCGAAAAGAACAGTGGTTCTTCTTCACCAATTTTAAAACTTAAAACGGATTCTTGTAAAGAAGAGATCAATGTTTCATTTTCTGTGCGTGCATTTTTTAAATTCAGTTAAAATTTTCAGAAATTCGCTTTCTAAAACGGCCTCCATACAAAAAGGCCAATTTTACTGTATTTCAAGTGCAAAAGAACATTCCTAATGCTTGTTCAATCTTCTTCGTTTTAGCCTTAAAATGTAAATATAACATTCATCTTCAAAAATCTGTGCGTGCATTGTTAGTTATTTACCTCTTAAAATCAGTGAACAAGTTTTATTAACGCTACTATGCCGATTTTGTCCCTTTCTTCTCTTAATTGTCAGCGCACTTGCGTTCAAATTTGCCGCTTCGCTAATTATGAATAATTAATGATGTCCATGATTCTGGCCTACGTTTCTTTTTTCAGAAAAAAATAATACTGAAATAGAACTTGGTAATAGAGCGGTTTTCACTTGAGTGTCGAAAGTAAATTGCGTTTGCTTTGGTTTTGCATTGCTTCGCTTAGTGATTGGCTTAAAAATCTCGCGCCACTTTCTCAGCCAATCACAACTTAAACCAAAACCAATCGTGACTCGCTCGCGCACGTTTTCCCGCGCTTCGTGCCAGCTACATGTTTTTGCTTCTAGTTTTGATTGGTTCACTCGATTGTCCGTGTCTTTTGTGATTGGCCGAAGTAATTACATTGGTTTTGGTTTTACGACACTCGATTGAAAACTGCTCTATGCTGTAAAGTCACGTTGACGTGTTCCTCAATACACGTGCGTAACAAAGTCCTGGAAACCCAAGCTAGCACTAGCAATACCCCTTTGTAAATATAACTGCGAAAACATTGCTTCAAAAAGTGAAAAAACTATAGTCACTAAATAATTACATCTCAAGAATGATATAAAATAGAAAAATATAAAACTACGTGTTGATGTAGTTTCGGAACACAGTCATTTCTTCGTTAGTAATTTTTTCTCACAGTACACAGACCTAAGCTAAAGGACTGTTGTCGTCATCCTTATCAGTATCCATGCCGTCTTCAGCCGAAGGCTTCCCTAATTCGGAGTCCTCAGCGGTTGCTTCTACGGGCAAACCATCATATGGAGACCTCAAATCTTCTTCTCGTGCCTTGCCTTTCTGCCCGGGACGGTGTAAATGGAGAATCATTAGATTTGGGTTTTCTCCCATCCCCAGAGCGAGCCTGTCTCCAATAATTTTTACGTGATTTGGATGACCATCTGTCGTGAAGGACGCCAGCTTCTTCCCGGTCTTTGTGTCCCATGCGTCAAAGCTGTTTACTTCCTGGGATTTGGTGATGATCACCTCGCCATCTGGTGAAAGATAAAGTTCGGTTACGGGTGGAGAAGGGATGATACGCAGAACCTCGCCTGTTTTAACACTCCAGATTTTGATGCCCTGGTTGCCTGTTCCAGTTACGGCTGTCATTGACGCTCCTGAAACTGCGATGGTGCTGGCTGTTTCGTATGCTTCTGGATCGAACAGCTTCCGTATGAGCTGACCAGTATGTAGATCCCAAAGAAGCGGCTGTGAATACTGAACTAAATTTACCAGATATTTGCCATCATCGGATATCCGTGCGTTGAAGAGCATTAGCTGCTCACCTTCGTACTTCAAAATCTTGTGGGTGAAACTGGTTGTGTCGATGGCAATCAAAGGCAGCTCTTTGTCCTTGTGCTGGGTCATGTGGCCTGCCAGCGAACACACAGCCATTTTGCCATTGTTGCTGATAAGCAGCTCTTCAAATCTCTGCTTTTCTTTAAATTTCACGACTTTCACGACTTTCCCACTGTCAACATCCCACACTTTCACAAATCGCCTCCCTCGTGAAAACGACAGCATACGCTTCTGGTCAATGAATCCGAAGGCATTCATCCTCTTGCACGCCTTTCCATCCAAATTCCTCTCAATCTTTCCCTCAGCAAAGTTGAAAACTTTGTAGTGTGGAAGATCCTGGTCGTAGATGAAGCCGACACCACGGGTGGCAGTGCACATGCGAACTGGATTCGGGAACACCTTCAAGTTCATCAGACGGCGCACTCTTTTACCACTCAGCGCGTCCCACACGTCGATCTCGCTTTGCAGCTGGATAACAGCTGTGGCAAGAATATGGCGCTGATCAAAACTAGGCGAAACAGCTGATATTTGATCAGCTACCGTGTTGCCTTGAATCTCACTTAGGACAGTGTCCTTCTTATTTTCGTCATCTTCCTCTCGACGTTTGTCGTAGACTCGGAGAATGTTGTCTTGTCCAATTGCCAAGATGTTGATGCCATCGCGGGTATAAATGCGCAACCGGAAGATTGGACTTCTAAGGCACTTCTCCATTTCTCTGGTTTCCAGATTCAAAATGCAGATTTCAAACATATCGACAGTCACAACCTTTGTGCCGTCATCAGTTATCTGCATTCGATGAAGACCTTCCTGCATCTTGAAATTAGTCAACTCGCGAATTAAACTTCCAGAAAGATCGTACAATCGCAAATTATCAAATGAAGATGACATCACGGCCACTTGATCTAAAGACGTTATTTTGATTTCCTTAATGAAAACGTTTTGGCCCTCTTTGTTTTTGGGATACGATACAGTGATCTTGCGAACTTCTTTGCCAATTTCCACGTCAATGAAGTGCACAGTGCTCTTGCCTCTGAGATTGTAAACAGCATGTTTTCCACGTGCATCCAGAGAGCCAAGTTCTTCTTCTGTGTTGACATCTTTCAGTTTTAACTGGTGAAGCAGTTTACCATTCTCTACCTGCCAGATCTTCAGTGCGTCGGGACAGATGGCTACCAGTAAGTTCTCTTCATCAGCAAATGAAACTGGAGCTTGGGGAGAGTATGAGAACCATTCATCATCATTCACCTCGAATTCTTGAATTATTCGCCCGGTCAGCGTATTGAGCAGGAAAATCTTGTGCGATCCAGCAAGTAGCAACAAGTCAGGATTCTTCTGGCTTATTTGGCTGAAATTTGTGCGGTAAAGGTCGGTTGGCTCTGTCATGGTAAACTTTCGCAGCTCATTTCCACTGACGTAATCAATGATTCTGATGACTAAACCTTCCGAGCTCTGGCTAGTGACTGCAATAGTGCGATTGTCTTTGGCAATGCTGACCACGTCAGTACCAAACTGCGTCAAACCTATTGCTGAACGCAAAGCTCCTCCAGGTGCTGTCAAACACTTTCGGTTTGGCAGGAAGCAAGCTGTCGAGGGATTTAATGCTTGCTTCAAAACCTTGTACACATCAGGGTACTTTTCTTGCCTCTGCAGAAAGTTGTACATTCGACCAATCAGTTGAGTGGGAAGTTGGTTGCTGTCCTGGGAAAGCGGATGAGCTGAGAGTTGTAAACATTCGTGAAGAAGTTCCACATCGTCATCTTTTGGTTTTGCGTTAAGATACGACGAAAAATCACTTATGAGCACTTGAAGGGAGGTTCCTCGGAGCTTTGCTAGTAGAAATTCGAAGTTGCAAAGACATTCTTCTCTCATCTTTTCGAGGTTTCCAGAACGTAACAAGTGGAATGGCAGTTCACTCAACTTGCGAAGATTGTAGATCTCTTTGCCTTCACGAGAGTCGAACATCAACGGCTGCTTTGGCACCAACCTGTCCATGGACATCTCCTTGCCTTCTTTATTAACATATGGCTTCTTCACTCCCCCAGACCACTTACCAAGAAAGTAGTCACTCATGTTAGTGTGAATCTTCATCCTTTGCTCATCTGTCAAATATCGCTCCTGAGCGGCCTCTATGAACTGACGATGATACCAGAATACCACTTGAGTGCCGTCGGCTCCTCGTTCGATCAGATAGTCTCCTATGTCCGACCGAATACGAATCCACAACAAGGGCGGAAGTCTTCTTACTGGCGGTGTCCAGTACTGGTAGACATCATTCAGAACTTCGTCATCCAAAGAAAGGAGGTCTTCTAGCTCTGGCTCCGTCAAACCGTTCTTGGATGCAGTGATGTAAGCCAATGCATGGCTGACGAGTATTTTTCCATGACGCCTTTCAACTCGGTTAAACATGTCATCGATGATCTCTCGTACAGTTGGCTCAAGATACAACTCGGATTGAGGAGTATACGAGTTCCATCGCAGGGCTTCGTCGAATGATAGTTTGAGGTAGAGAGGAAGAGGGCACTTTTGGAATGATTCCATGACGTAGGATTTCTGTTTTGGTAGGATGGTCCGATTGGCTGCCTTTAACCAGGTGTCAAGGATGACGTCTGCTTCATCGAGAGGGATCTTTGGTACTTCCATAAAACATTTATCAGGCAGGATGGTCTAAGATGTAAAACAAAAGCATAAATAAGGGAACTTTATGCGATTTACTAAGCTCGCTATACCGGGCATCCAAGGTTCTTTTTTTCAGTACGAGTATAGGCCATGGAAACATAGCCTGCGAACGCAGACGTATTTCTGGCTGTCGTTTCTCTCCACTAAAAAGTTCGGCGGAAAGAAACGACAGCCTGAAATACGTCTGCGTTCGCAGGCTAATGGAAACACCATTCTACAGCAATTCAATCTTATTATGAACATTGAGGCAAATATTCGTTTTACATCATAGTAAGTTAGAGTGGTTTTCAAATGGCATCAGCTAACAAATTACGACGAACAAAAATTTAGACGACAAAAACAAGCCAGACCTCGAAGCAACATTACAACCTATAACTTGTCCAAAGCGAGGCGTAACACGTGTAAACCACGACACAATTGAAATCGGTTTTGCTTCTATTTGGTTGAAAAAAAGAGTGATTGTTCGGATTGGTTACAACATGTTGCATTAATAATAAAGCTCAACACACGCAGACCAAAACGGAAAACAGCTTGTTTCCAAAACACCAGAAGTAAAACTTGGAATACAGTCAACTCTCTCTTAACGGACACCTCTATATGACGGACACTTCCATAAGACAGACACCTAGTGTTGTTTCCTTCCCTTTTTCGGTCATTTTATTGTAATTTAACTCCCTATAAGACGGACACCTCTCTAAGACGGTCAGTTGGGGCCAGTCCCGACGGTGTACGTCTTAGAGAGAGTTGACTGTAGTACACATTATTCCATTTCTTTTTCTATAGATATATACTGTCGGCTTTATTTTTTAGTACTTACTCTCAGACTGGGTAATGCCTGGTATTCTTCGCCAGGTAGAGTTGAAAGGATGGCGTACACGTTTCTTGGTAACTGTCTTGGAAACCAGTCCATCTGTCGACCGCTGTCATCGATAGAAAGCTGATCCAGTGAGTCCAAAACCAGAACAACGGGTTGATTTTCAGCCGATTTCTCCAGGCATTCTTGGAAGTAATCTTTTAGGGATTTCATGTCCTAAACAAATATGAAAAATCATGCTAAATGAAATTGGAATTCGATGTCCGCTTAGCAATGATTCGATTTCTCTCTTGATTAATTTTTTTCTCGATAATGAGACAACGAGAAGACGTTTTTAAGCAAAATGACGGCCAATCAGAGACGACAGCCAATAAGAACGGGGAGCAACAGTGTGGGCGTGGGTTTAAACCTCGCTCACTCGCTGGAGTAGGTAAAGGTTTAAAAGTCTGCATACGAGCTTAGTGGCCAATCAGGTGGAATCTATCCCGGTTTCCATTGCATGACGCGACTAGGAGTATTTCTAATCCCCCTGGGTGAGATGCTAGTCTATCGAAGGGATGCCCCCCAGAACTGCATTCACAAGTAACAATTTATACACCTGATTAGAGAAAGGCACTATGAGAGCAAAGGGCCTTGCCCAAGAACACAAACCAGTGCCCGGCCATGGCTCGATCCCGGACCGCTTGATGCAGAGTCCAGCATACTTACAATTAGGCCACCACGCCTCCTACCTGCTGGAGTGGTATGGTACGATCAATCATTGAGCAGGCGGCGTATCATAAATTCAAAACTAAAATACTATCATATACTAAAATCTGTCAGTTACCTCTGGTATATCTTCAGTTTTCTGTCCAGTAGCTTTACACAGCTGAATACACATGCTTCTTAGAAGAGGTCTAATACCAGATGAATCGGGTGATGTGCCAATGAATCGCAAAACGACTATAGGACACTCGTCTTCGATCCACGTTTTCACTTCGGTTGCGATTTTGGCCATGATTGAGGTCTTTCCACAGCCTGATTCCCCGTACAACACAACACTGTGTTTATCATGTTTCACCATAGTATTCTTGGCGGCTTTCAAGAACTCTTTACGACCATGGAATGATTTACACTTCTTTTGGCAAAATGAACCATGCTGAAAGATCTCCTCTGCAAATGCATCTCTTGCGCCTGATGTCTCTTTCTCCTGAATGCCGTTTTCAATCATTTGAGTCAACGTGCCATAAAAGTCTTTACACAACTTCTCTATGTAGTTTGAGTGCGCAGTGGACGCCGAAGGATCGACACCATTGTCAGACCATTTGATGTCATAATTCACGATATTTGTGCTTGGCAGGGCTTGTGGGAGGTCTGTTTCTCGAAGAACGTTAAGAAATTTCTGCGCAGTTTCATCCACGGTGGAATTAGCGCCCCATGTCTTGTCCATGAATTTCCCAGCGTTGTTACTTGTGATGTTGGCCTGAAGATCTGAAATTACTCTTTTGAACCAGAAGCAGTGTTTTGAAGGATTCGATGCATTAATGATGCCTCGCCGGATCTCGTCCTCGGTTACTGAAAAGACAAGAAAAATTATTGAAGAATGTTGCCGATACTTCAAATGAAGGTTTGCATCTATAGATGTATTCTTAAATTCATATCGGATAGACATGTTGTTCGCGGTTTAATTGCCTTTAAAGGCCTGGTAATACGGGCAACATTTTTGTTCAACTTGTCTCGCAACATTGTTGCGGCATTGCAAGTTTAACGAGTTGTTGCCCGCATTACTACCGCGCGCTCTACTTATCTTGCAACAAATTTCGGTGTTGCAAGTTGCAGCAACATGTTGCACAAAGTAGAACCGAGTTATACTTTTTGCATCAATTTTTTTCAACTTGCAACACCGAAATTTGTTGCGAGACAAGTTGAGCGCGCGGTATGTAATACGTGATACGGGCAACAACTCGTTCAACTTGCAATGTCACAATGTTGCGAGACAAGTTTAACAAAAATGTTGCCCGTATTACCGGGCCTTAAGAATTGCACCACACATTTCAATGGGCCGCTTTCCGACACACTAGAAAACCAGAAGGGTTTTTTGGAAAAACAGGACATTTGTGATCTGTTCCAGATTGGGATTAAGGCGAGTGGAAAAAGGCGAGGCGAGGAGTTTTGGCTCTTTCGCCACTTCTCTCCCACCAACCCTAGCATTTTTGCCTTGCCATTTTTTCGTCAAGGGAGTCGAAAGAGAGGCCGACCACGGAACACGTCCGCTAGAAGCAGAGATCAAGTCCATGGGCAAGAGTTGATACCAGCTAGAGAGGGATGCACAGGACAAGGGGGCTATGGCGAGAGGCTGTTTATAGCCTGTGCTCCTGAGAAAAAAGTGAAGGACTACTACTACTACTACTACTACTACTACTACTACTACTACTATATTTTTTTTTGTTTTACTCGCCGTTATTTTTGCTTCTACGAAAGAAACCGAACGCCTTGAGCATGCTATGACAATTTTTGTCACGGTCTGTAGGCGCTTTGCTGTAAGCCGTTGTTTGCTAACAACGCATATGGTTTAGTGAAAC
Source organism: Oculina patagonica (assembly GCF_052425735.1). Taxonomy (NCBI): domain Eukaryota; kingdom Metazoa; phylum Cnidaria; class Anthozoa; order Scleractinia; family Oculinidae; genus Oculina; species Oculina patagonica. Next base: position 22,702,477 of record NC_135762.1, read on the forward strand.
AGCTGTCTGGCATTGACTAATTACACGCATTACATACGTGGAAGCTCAAATTCATAAATCATACCTGACATATAGTACTTATGCCGTTCACTCTTGTTAGCCAAAGCCTTGTCAGCAGCCATCCTTAGAACAACTTGCAATCTCTCAAACGCCGTCCACCATTCACCAGACGCCTTCTTACGTAACTCCTCGTTGTCATAATTACGATAATTAGGCAGCAGTGATGTGATTGGCTGCAGCAGATGTTGAGCGGGAACTGAGTTGTCATCTCGCCAGAACCAGTGTTTCAGCAGTTGAAGGTCGTCTTTGTTATCAACTGCGCCAAGGAGCTTCTCAAACTCGGATGCTGGAATCTTTGCAGGGAAGGGACGGTAGCCATACTTTTGCCCTAAAAAGGTCTGAAATAAAGAATGAGACGCACCAAGTAAATAAACAAATAAAATCCAAAAGGCATTTGATTGGCATAATCATCCAGACATATATAATGTCTTAGAACCGAATTATTGCCACATTAATCAATTTGATCAAAAAAAATTATAGTGGCAAAAAAGTCATTAGGAAAATGAAGACTAACTTACCTATAGCGAGTTTGTATGTTTCTTAGTAACTTATGCGATTATTGACTATGGACCAATTTTTTATCAAGACATCCTAAATAATCAAAAATCAAACTCACAATGAAGTTGGGTCCAGTCGACAGCTTCTGACATGCGCGTAGCTCCCTCATGCAGAGTTCAGTGGTCATGTGATCATCAGTAGACTCGTCCCGGACTCCCCATCTCATGTCGACCACTTGAAAATCATAGCCTCTCTCTTGACAGTAAGACTTGAGTCGAGGGTAGACTTTTTCCATCAATGTGTTACGCTCCACGGATGTGTCTTCGGAAAACAAATACGTACAAGAAAAGTAAAGGTACATACTTTGCAAGTATCCAATAAAGAGGCAGCGTGGCCTAGTGGTAGGGCGCTGGACTTGTAATCTGGAGGTCCCGGGTTCAAATCCACCTCCCTGCCACTTCGTCTTCGGTCGTCCCGAATTCAACTACTCCACGCTTTGTAAATAGCCAACCAGTTAGCCTCCTGCCAGTTGGGGTTTTTAACAGGTTTATGTTCGATTTGCAATTCACAGGGAGCAGGGGCACCACAGCGGTGTCACTGATGGGAGGGCTCGCCTCCCACCAATCTGGTCCGGGTTCGAATCCTGGACCTAACTTTATATGTGGGTTGAGTTGTCTGGTGATTCTCACTTGTTCCAAGGGTTATCTCTACAATCTCTGACTAAACGGTTGAGACACTGTAAATTTTCACCAATTTGGGTACTCCAGCTCATTTTTGTCAATCCCCCTCCCCTATTTCAATGTTGTCAATGTTGTCGTGTTATGGAAGCAAAGCCTGGTAAATTGCAAACCCCATAAAACAACATTGAGTGGGGAAAAAGGGGGATAACATGTCTTTAACAAGCTTGCAAGTCAAGACATTCGAAAAAAATCTGTGCAATGCGTTTGTCTCAACTGGTTTTGTCCGAGAGTGTAGGTTTGAAATCTCTGGTTTTCCTCCCTTCTCAAAAACCAGTGCTCCAAATTCCAATTGGATCTTGACGTACAAAATCTTTTTAACGAGCTCCAGAGAGCTCGTTGTACGTGGAAAATTAATTTACATTTCTATATGAAAAATAACGTATTTAAAAGCATATTTACCAGTGAAAGTAGAACTTGTGAAGATTCGAACGATTTTAACGTTCTCTGGGAATTCACTTTTCAGGTCCCCCATCAAGGCCTTTTTTAGCTTCTCGCTGTAACTGGAAACATTTCCAGGAACTGCGTTGTCGTTATCTTTCTCTTCATCACATGCCTCTTCTTCATCGCCTTCAACATCTTCATCTTCATCTACATCCTCATCTTCATTTTCTTCCTCTTGTTGTTCATCTTCTTGATCCTCGTCTTCGTTTTCCTCCTCTTCGTCGGATTTTTCTTCGTTCTCGCTGTCTTCTTTGACCTCATCTTCTTGTCCTGATCTTTCTTCCTCTTGATCGTCACACGATCCCTTCTCTGAAGCCTCTTTCTCTTCTTGTTCCTCTTCTTCCCCTTCCTGTTCCTCCTCTTTCTCTTCCTGTTCCTCAGGAGATGCTTCAGCTTCCACACGCTCCTGTGTCAAGTGAGTCAGTTAGTCATTCTATTGTTTATTTATACACGTAGCGCCAAGGAGCTAAAGTCAGCTTGTTTAAAACGGACTTGTTTCATTCATTTAATCAATCATTTGTTAACGATTTGTTAAGAAGAATCGTTCAAGCTAATTAAGATAATACAAAGTGAAAATGGTATATTTCAAATACAACATCAGGTTTAAAAAGTCATTCCGATTATCGCGTGTTCGTCGCTTGCCTCGCCTTATAGTCCTCTAGCTCTGTTACTCATATGTCTATGAGTAACAGAGACATATTATATAGAAATCGGTGCATCCTTCATTTTTTCTGACAAGGTTTTATTCCGAGTTAAAGAAAATCTTCAGAAATTATGAGTAACAATTATTCAAATGCTTGGTATGAAGAATTAAGTTCAGAATAGGAATAGAAACTCGGAAGAGAAAGAGGCTTTCCTAAACGTGAATAAAATCATCACAGCAGCGTTGTTGGCAGATGGTTTTCCATTACAAATACTAATAGTGATACAGTTCTTAAAAAAAAACAAGTTTGGGATAGGGTAGGTATTTTCGGGGTCTAGTCTAGTATGGGGTTACAAAGTCAGCTAAACATGGTCTGGTGTAGGGTAAGGGTTTCAGAGTCCCAGCAGCACACCCCCACCCAAAAATATACAGACGACCCCCCGGGGCGCTACCAAGGTAGCTTTTGTTGGACCAGTAAGGAGTAAGACATTTGGAGAAACAATACCTCATTTTGTTGCTGCTGAAGCTTTCGCTTCTTTTTCCTGGAAACAGCACTTCCCATGGTAATGTTTGGATCTCAGCTACATAATGCAATGGTTAGTGGTGAGAATTCTGATGTTGACAATGAATACCAATGTATCTCTAATAGGCTCTAGAGCGGTTTTCACTTGAGTGTCGAAAGTAAATTGCGTTTGCTTTGGTTTTGCATTACTACGCTTAGTGATTGGCTTAAAATTCTCGCGCCACTTTCTCAGCCAATCAGAACTTAAACCAAAACCAATCGTGACTCGCTCGCGCACGTTTTCCCGCGCTTCGTGCCAGCTACATGTATTTGCTTTGAGTTTTGATTGGTTGACTGGATTGTCTGTATTCTTTGTGATTGGCCAGAGTAATAACTTTGGTTTTGGTTTTACGACACTCAATTGAAAACCGCTCTATTTACTTGTAGTATTTATTATCAGTATATTATGAAATAAACCACGTGATTGTCAACTGCAGAGTTCAGTTGTAATTTAGTAGGAGTGATCGTCGCAATATAACTGTTTCAAGTACAACTCACTTGTGGCCTAGGCCTGCTCTCGAGAACTCGAAAAAATCGTGGGTTCGAATTTCTTTCAAGTTTCAGTTGACTTCTGGCCTCTCCTTGCAACTGTTCAGGGCCGTAGCCGCTTTGAAGCAAACCGAGACGGGGGAAAGAAAATACCTAGGAAGGGAATTTAAGAATGGGCATTGCTCCAGTCATGATATTTTTTCTGGCCACGGTCTAGCTGTGGGACTAAAGACTAAGGTTAAGAACAGTTTTATACAGTTTTATATTACTTGTGATAAACTGTGAAACACTAAGAACCCATTCTTTCATAATATGTTGCTGCTTCTTCGAGGCAGGGCTTAATAACATTCAAAAGTATGACTAGTGATATGACTAAAAATGTAAATATGACTAGTGGCGTAATTTACGTCAAGAGACAATTGTTACTTTCTCAATCTGATGTCACTTTAGGCAGCTAACGTGTACTTGTGTTTTCCAAAGAGATCTGAGCTAAAGAAATTCTAAACATCGAAAAGAAACAAATGAAAACATAAAATAAAAATGAGTGATTACTGCTGTTTTTGATTGAGGCAATTGTAATTTGCCATTAAGAACGTGCATTTCTGCACGAAAAAGCCTCCAACCGGAAAATCTAATGACGAAATCACAACAATAAAGCCAAAAGTTTTTTCTTTTAATTTTTCCTTTGTGCAAACAAACTTCAAATGGTTGACCTGCTGTGACAGAGTAGAGCTGATATGCATTTTAGGCCGAGGCTCTCTACTCTTGTAAACATCAAGCGAAATTATGTAGTTTAGTACTTTTTAAGATTATCCGCATCTAAAGACGTCGGTGAATATATAACGGCTGGTATCTAATAGAGTGATGAAGATCTAAAATCGTATAAACTTGGAGAAAAAACAACATATCGCGAAAAATTCACTTCAATCGACCAAGTAATTTTGTCAGTAGCCGCAAATTTAATAAATTTTAAAATCTCTTTCATCGATGTAGGTAGCATGAGGTAGCGCGTTCTTAGTATGTTAACTTACATGTCAAAGAGCTAATTGGCTTCAGTTTTGGACGAAGATTTTTAAGTGAACTCGTGCATCTTCCACGCGAGTTTTTTAATTTAGCCTTGCGTGACAGAACATAATTAGCTCCGATTTGCATAGTATAAAATCGTGCTTTTTACAAATTTCTTGTCACTTCCCGATGAAGGCTAAAGTTTCAGCTGAAACGTTGAGACTTTTTACGAAATTTTACGAGCATTTTCAACAACATATCGCGAACGTTTTTGTTTTCAATCATGGCTGGGTAAACGTTTTAGCTCTTTTAAGCAGTGAAGGCAGCGAGCAGTGCCAAGCTAGCTCGCGTGCGGCTAAATATTCTCTAGTCACTTACCTGCTCACCAGCAGCTTGCCAAGCTGAAAAATAACCGGTGTCGCTTGTTCGTGAAAAAAAAATTAGTTTGATGCTCGGTATTTTAAGCAGAAAACTAAGCCGCCCGGGATATGACAAAAATACGCAACATCAGTTACCCGCGCTCAGGACTTCTGGTCAAAAGCGATTTTAATATATTAATCTTCTAGAACATGACTAAATAAATAAAGTTAACCTATCTTTAACGTTTGATACCATGGCAACAAAGTAGTTAGATCAAAGTTAGTGATTTCAGAATGCACAAAATAATAAGTATACCACGTGACGATTGCAGTTTCCACAGACTATCACAGCTGCATGGCTTCAAAAAGCCTAGCCCTTGGCATGTTAGAATTACCTTGCTCTCATTGAACGTTATGTATAACATGAAAGATAGCGAGTTAGCTTGTTTACCAAATCTTAGTTGCTCGCTTGGTCAGTCAAGTAACACAGCTACAAGTAATAACGTCAGAGAAAACAATATCTGCTGCTTCTGTTGCTCAGTGCCATTGTTCTAAGCGGAACTTTCAAGTTGCGTGATTATTGGTCATTATTTGTTTGTTGCAAATTGCTTTCTTGTATTCCAAGTTGTGACTTCAATTATGTTATGTTAATTTTAAGTAAATATGTTATAAAGTGTTAGAGGACCTGATGGCGATAACAGCAAAGGTGTTTTGTATCCTGGGGATTTCAGTCTTGGTAACGGACTAGAGGTACTTGCTGGCTTTGGTCACCGAAGGGCTGAAAGATGTGTAAAAATGATAGGTATCAGTTAGACTTTCAGCTCCATGTGGCATGCTAGTCAAGAGAATACAGGCACTTGTTACGGAGACTGGCTTACTACCCGGGGAGGGTGTACCCGACCAAAAGAAGTTTTTTATGTTGAGGCTCCGCGCCAAGTTCCAAACCCTACCCTTTTATATAGCATTTCGGACCAAAAAGGTAACCTTTCAAATACCTGCGACAGGAGGTATACGTTTTGCCGATGTTCAGAGATTATAACTGTTCATGTTTCAGACATGGTTTCTGCATAGGAAACTTGACATTTCTGTGTATGAAAACCAATTTAAGATAAATCTAGAATAGTTTAAAGAACGCATCCTGTGAGAATAAACAAAGGCAAAACAAAAAAATAAAACTGTACGAAACTGAGTAAGGTCCGTTTACAAGGGCAATTTTCGAAGTGGCATTAAGTTTTTCGTGGCCATGTTCGTTGTTGTTAGTTCTTAAATTTATCGTAGATGCAGTAATTTCAGCAACAATTCGTTTCGTTTTCTTGTCATAAAATATACCCTTCATCGAAGCAAATATCGCAGGTTTGATTTATAATGTTGCTGATAAAAGATTCAAGTTTATATACATAACAGAAATGCCACATGCAGAATACGGATAATCTACTTCCCTTACAAGACTTTGCAAAGTATTGCTTGTTTAAGACTGCCAGGCCTGAAACTGCACTCTTTTACTTTATTGCATAACTCTACTTGCCTGAAAATCCACAGACCACGAATACGAAGTGTTTTAAAGCCTTTAATGGAGCATTGATAACAATACAATTCTCTCATTGTACCGCAAAAGTCGTTCTAGGATTATTACTAATGGGTTAAATACATCTTTTGACAATTCGTTGTATTGTTCGCAAGAACGTGAGTCAATATAACGTCTGCCTATTCCTACTTAATTTGCTTTTCATTGTTCTATATGCAGGTCTTAATATCAGATCTTAATGTTCAGCACGACACAGGGGTTTTGTTGCTTAGTTTCAATAGCCGTTCATAGTCTTTTAGAGTAGGAAAACCTTAGCTGAAATGCCTTGTGCTTTGAAAATTGACTTGGTGAATTCAGTTCTTACTGGGACTTGCAATTGGAATTCTGATAAGCCCTCTCGGAGATGTTGATATTTTTGGATGCGTGAACCAAGCTCCCGCCACCAAGGATAACATCGGGTCGTGCGTGCACCGCTTTTTTTGTGAACTCCGTTCTTTGATAATCGGTCACTTCGTCGTCGTCATCAACATCTTCATCTTCATCTGTTTCTTTAGCACTGGTAAGGTTTTGTGTAGGTTGCATGTTACTTTCCAGCGGGCAATTCGCAAATGGTGAGTTATCAGTTGCGTTAGGTTCTACTTCTCCAGGGATATGAGGTCGTAAAGTCATCAACTCTGGTTTGTCCGGTTTGGTGACCGCAAGGCAGTTCCCGGATATCGTCACGCGTTCAGGCTTCCAGTCTGATGTGAAAGAGGCCAGTTTCACCCCTGTACCCAAGTCCCAAGCATCGATGCTGCTATTCTTGTAGCGATAGTTGGAGAATGCTATTTGGCCATCTTTTGTCATAAATAAAGAATCAACGGTCTCGCATTCTAACTTGTAACGGACGCGCCCACTTGTAATATCCCAGACATGGATATTTCCATCACCTTCACCAGTAAGGACCATGCTGCTGGCGGATGATATTGCTGTTGAGTTTACGGTGAGATTCTCTTCATCAGCGACCAGTCTATGCTTTAGACTTCCGTTGGTCAAGTCCCAAAGAAATGCTTTGTAGTCGTTGGATAGGCAAACTAGGAAACTCCCGTCATCCGTTACTGAGCCATTCCAAAGCATCAACTTGGCACTTTCGACTTCTAAGAACTTCTGATCTTCTGTTTGTGTGTTTAGAAAGACCAGAGGCAGGGTTGTTTCATCGTGATCTCCCATCCGTCTTAATTGGCTGCAGACCACTGACCTACCATTTCTGCTGATGAGCATGTCTTCAAGTCGGTGCTGTTGTCCAAACTTGTATTGCTTGACTAACTTTCCGTTGCTGATGTCCCAAACTTTGAGGTTGCGTCGCCCGCGAGAGAGGGCGATGAGCTGGTTCTCGTCAAGGAAACCGTATGCTTCCGTTCTTTTAGAGGCTTTGCCTTGCAGAGTTCTTTCAACCTTTCCTGATTTCATGTCGAAGACTTGAAAGTGAAGATACTCTAGATCGTGGATGTAACCAACAGCACGAGACGTTCCATACATTTTCATCGTGTTGGGTAAGAGTTCTTGGGGCATTTTAAAGGCTCGCACCTTTGTGCCGGTCAGAGTGTCCCAAATGAGAATTTGACCAGTATTATTGACCGTCGCTGTCGCAATAACATGCCTGTGGTCTGTTTCTCGTCCAAGATAGTTGATCGTGTCAACGGAAGACACTGCCTTGTTGCCAGATGGAGTATCAGTTGAAACTTCTTCGGTACTCTCGTTAACCGCTTTCTCAAGGTCGTAGATACGAATTACCTCATCGTAAGCCACAGAAATAGCGAACTTTCCATCTCTTGTGTAGAAACCGGAATGAATTATAAACGTTCCAAAAGACTTGCTCTTCAAGGTTTTGTGAACTGTTCCATCATCGAGGTTGGTCACAAGAATCTCGTAGTCAGCAACACACACGGCCTTCGTTCCGTCCGTTGTTACTTGAAGTCGAAGGAGACCTTTGTTGATTTTAAACTGTGGCACTTCTCTGATTAAATCGCCAGTGTGCAGATCGTACAAACGCAGGTTGTTTCTTTCTGAAGATGTGACTACAACCTTCTCTGTAGAGGTCACTTTGATTTCTCCTATGCTGCATGCGTCCTCTTTACTGAAGACATTGACTTCCCGAACCTTTTCTCCAGTTCTGGTGTCGAGGACTGTGAAACTCTTTGTTCCATGGACGCTGAAGGCTGCCAGAAACCCTGCTGCTCCAATACTGCCGTACTCGTCATCTGTTGGTATCTTGCCTATGTCAATCTTGTGTACTAATTTGCCATCTTCAGTTGTCCAAATCTTGAGGTCCTTGTCTGTAATGGCAACTATTCGCTTTTCGTCATCCACAAACGACACAGGTGGCATCGGATTGTATGAGCTTTCTTTAACAAGGGCTGTGAATTTATGCAGAATTTGACCAGTGGATGTATATATGAGAAATATATCAGTTGATCCTACTAAAAGGAGAAGGTCTTCATTGAGTCGGCTGCCCTCAACAGTCCACACCGTTCCAACTTCTAAAGATCCTGGCAGTGTCATCCTTCGAAGAGTTTTTCCATTGTGCAAGTCTATGGTTAATATCTGAATATGCACTGGTTGTGAGAACGTAGTGGTGATATGAGCTGTCTTTCCATCGCAGCTAAATCCAAAACAGTGACGGATAATCTCACCTGGTAGTTTCATCGAGGATATCAAGGATCCGCCTGGTGAAGTCAAGCATCTATCACTTGGTATCAAGCACGGAACGGATGAGGAATACGCTTGCTGCAGCACGAGGTTAATGCCATCGAATTCGTCTTTACTGTGACGTGCAGTAAGCCTGCCAAGAAGTTGAGGAGCCAGCTGATTGGCGTCAGCTTTAAGAGCAACGGAAGACAACTGTAAAGTTTTCTCCAACTCGATAAGATCTTTCTCTTCTGGATACACAAGGAGTGAGGCGACAAAGTCATCAAGAACTGACTCTAAAGAAGTTCCCCGTAGTTTAGCCAAGAGGAATTCAAAGTTGCAAAGTGTCTCTTCCTTGAGCCTCTTGAGGTCTCTTGCATGCAAGAGATGATGTGGCAACTCATTCAATTTTCGCAGATTGAAAACCTCCCTCTTTTCTTTCTCGTTGCTAAACGTCAAGGGTTGTTTGGCCACCAACCGATCCTTAAAGACTGTCTGTCCGTCTTTGGCAACGTAAGGCTTCCCTGCACCATTCGACCACTTTCCCACAAAGTAGTCAGCAAGCTTTGAATGAATGTCTTGCTTTGCATCCAAGTAACGATCGGTTGCCACTTCGATGAACTGGCGATGGTACCAATATATCACTCGAGAGTCATCTGCTCCTCGCTCTATAAGGTAGTCTCCAATGTCGGAACGGATACGGATCCATAGCAACGGTGGAAGTCTTCGAAATGGAGGCGTCCAGTACTGATAGACGTCATTGAGTACCTCGTCGTCCAGCGATAAAATGTCTTCTAACTCAGGTTCTGTCAAGCCATTTTTTGATGCGGTAATATAAGCCAACGCATGGCTGACAAGGATCTTCCCATGGCGTCGCTCAACTTGGTCGAAAAGATCATTGACAACGTTTTTTACGCTGGAGGCCAGTGTTGTTTCATCTGCTGGAGTATATGACTTCCATCGACAGGCTTGGTCAAAGGACAGCTTCAGGAACAAGGGCAGTGGGCATTCCTGGAAGGCCTTCAGAACCATTTCCTTCTGAACTGGGATTAATGTGCGCTGGGAAGAGCTCAACCAGCTCGCTAAAATGACATCAGCATCATTCACAGGTATGTTTGGGATCTCTTTAAAACATCGGTCTTCAAAGAGTGTCTGGCAATATAAACAAAATTATACAAGGGTTTAAAAAGCTTTAAAAGCATGTGTCTATAGCCATTGACTATAACTAGCACTGATAGACTTTGGTTATTGCATGACTGCGAATAACAATACAGTCCCACACCCTCAGAATGGGACACCCCAGGGAATACATCTTATATTCCACTGTGGGAGCTATGGGTGGTGTTTCCGCAGAGAAAAATACCTAGAGAGTACGCCGGTTTCGTCCTAACGATTCAATGTCCATTTAGGTGTCAGCTGTCCTGAAGAGTAACGATCGCTTTTTAGTTTCCAAACACAACACGTGTTTACCCTTTTGTTGAAAGCAAAGAAATCAACCACAGTTTTGACCCAATGCTGGTGCTCTGTCTGGAATTTCGTCATTGAAAGCCGCGCAGTGAATAGATGGGATTTAGCGAATTGATCAGCTATGTGTATTTTGACATTGTCTACAGTTCATTAAAACAAGAATCGAAAAGAACACAACTAAAGAGCTATTTGCTACCTTCAAAAATGGCAAGCACTCGTATTCTGAGCCAGGTAGGGTCGACATAACCAAATAAAAATTGTCTGGCATTTTCCCAGGTAACCAGTCTAAGCGTCTACCTCCTTCGTCAGCAGGAAACTGGTCTAAAGAATCAAGCATCAGTACCACGGGACGAGATGAGCAGGCTTCTTCCAAACACTTTGGAAAGAACTCCATTAGGTCCATTAGATCCTGCAACAAATTCAATGGTAAGCCATGTTTTATCGATCAAATGAATCCAAAATGGCAGACAAAGTAAGGTCATCAAAAGAAAGCTTAGCAAACAAGGCCATGGGTGCATTTAATTCGTCAAGTTGCGGCTAATTGAGAATTTAAAGAGACAGTTTTTGTCAGTGGTAAAGGAGCTAACAAAGCTAACAAACCTTTTTAAAAAAAACTGCGGCAATTTTTTTTTTACGTTTTTCTAAATTCATAAACCCTTTTAATTTTTTTTTTTTTTTTTTTGTTTCCCCCTTTGGGAGTTTTTTTTTTTTTTTTTTTTTTTTTTTTAAACAAAAAAATAAATTTTTTTTTTTTCCCTTTTTTTAAAAATGTTATTACCCTCTTCAATATTTTTTTTCTTTTTCGTGTATATTTCTTATTTTTTTTTACACCCTTTATCCTTTTTTTTTTTTTTTTTTTTGTTTTTCTTTTTTCCCCCTCTTCGCGCCCCCGGCGTGGGGGGAAAAAAAAAATGGTGACAGTAAAGTGTCTTTTTCCAAGAATACAATGTAGAGACTATTGCAAGGAAGTTTCAAAACACTAGATCCTAAACACTGCAAACTTCGTTCTAATGTATGGGAGGTACTACTATGACCTTACCTCAGGTATTTCTGTTGTGTCATTTTCTGTAACCTTATACAACTGTTGGCAGACGCTCATCAACAGCAGTCTGATACTGGATGACTCCGGGGACGTACCAATGAATCTTAACACCACGATAGCTGAATCATCCTCCAGCCACTTTCTGATCTCCACGGCAATTTTGGCCATGACGGACGTCTTACCACAACCAGACTCCCCATGAAGTATGACTACTCGGTTATTTCTATAATCAAGCAAGGATTGCTTCACTGACTGAAGGAACTCGTCTCGCCCTTGACAAGCTAGCCCTTTCTTTTGACAGAATAGCGCATGCTGTAATATTTCCTCCGTAAGTGAATCTTTCTGCTCGCCAGCTTCCCTCTCTTCAATTGCTTCTTGAATCATGCTGGTTATGACGTTATAGACATCGTTGCAGAGTGTTTCGACATATTGAGCATGCTCAGCAGATGAATCTGGATTGATGCCCTCGTTGGTCCAAGTGACATCGTACTGCATTACATTTTTTGTTGGCAAGGCAGTCGGAAGCTCGTTTTCTCTCAGACTGCTCAGTAGCTTCTGTGCAGAATCGTCAACAGCTGAGTTGTCTCCGTATGTCTTGTCCAGAAACTTGCCGGCATTACGACTGTCGGCATTTTGGATTAGATCTGTTATTACCCTTTTGAACCAAAAACAGTGTTTTTCTGGTGCAGTAGCTGTAATTATCCCGCGGCGAATCTCGTCTTCTGTCACTAAAGAAAACAAATTTGGACAAATGTTAGTTCTCTTCAAAGATATCTTCACTGTGTTTATTGCGGTTTTCAGTGAAATGCGAACTCTGAAATTCAAAATCCAACAAACGATGGAATTTTTTTGCTGCCGTCAATCATAATTATGGCAACAGCTGACGAACCATGAAAAACGGAAACAAACAAAATGGATCGAAATCTACCAATCACAACCGAAAGACTTGACCTTTTGACCCGATTGAAGTAAACTTCTGTTTTCCGAGAGGTCCGCAAAGATGATTGACGGCAGCAAAGAGCGTAAACCTTTGGTTGAGGATTGAATTTCAGAGTTCACATTTCACTGAAAACTGCAATAATATGATCTATTCGCCATATGAAAAGAAACAATACCTGACATATGATACTTGTGCCGGTCGACGTCATCTAAAGCGATGTCAGCGGCGTTTCTCAAAACAACTTGCATTCTTTCAAACGCCGTCCACCATTTACCAGACGCCTTCTTACGTAGCTCATCATCGTCATAGTTACGGTAGTGAGGCAGCAGTGATGTGATTGGCTGCAGCAGATATTGAGCAGGAACTGAGTTGTCATCTCGCCAGAACCAGTGTTTCAGCAGTTGGACGTCGTCTTGGTTGTCAACCGCTCCGAGGAGCTTCTCGAACTCAGAAGCGACGATCCTGACCGGGAAGGGACGGTATCCATATTTTTGTCCCAAAAAGGTCTGTAAGTAAAATGGTAACCTGAGTTATCATGAAACATTGATAAGACATAACTTAGTAGACAAGCTGGACTCACAATGAAGTTGGGTCCAGTTGAGAGCTTCTGACATGCGCGTAGCTCCCTCATGCAAAGCTCAGTGGTCATGTGATCGTCTGTTGACTCGTCCCGGACTCCCCATCTCATGTCCACCACTTGAAAATCATAGCCTCTTTCTTGACAGTAGGACTTGAGTCGGGGATACACTTTTTCCATCAATGTGTTACGCTCTACAAAGGTATCTAAAAGGAGAAAAACGAAGAAAATTCCTTCGTAAACTAACCCAGTCAACTAGAGCAGTTTTCAATTGAGTGTCGTAAAACCAAAACCAAAGTAATTACTCTGGCCAATCACAAAGGACACGGACAATCCAGTGAACCAATCAAAACTCGAAGCAAATACATGTTGCCGACACGAAGCGCGGGAAAACGTGCGCGAGCGAGTCACGATTGGTTTTGGTTTTAGTTCTGATTGGCTGAGAAAGTGGCGCGAGATTTTTAAGCCAATCACTAAGCGTAGCAATGTAAAACCAAAGCAAACGCAATTTACTTTCGACACTCAAGTGAAAACCGCTCTATTCCTGGAAACAGCAATTCATGCAAAATTCAGCAATCAATGTCCCGATCAATAAACAATAGGCATAAATGAAAGTACCACCCATGGCGGAACACCTTTTACTGCCAGAATAAAGTTCCTTTGGTCTTCGGTTCCCCTTACATTACAGTGCGACGTGCCTTACCGTGACCACCCAACAGACGTTTTTACAAGTGTGCTTTCGTAATATTATTATTTGTTGGACGAACACGCCTGCTTGCAAAGTTGAATACGATCAAATAGCTACTTGTTATATCGTATTTGTCAACAAAAAAGCAGTGAAAACGTAAACTATAACAAGATGACACTTGTAAAAATGTTTGTTGGGTGGCCACGGTAAGGCGCGTCAAACTGTAACAAGAAATGATTTCATGAGCTCTACCAGGGTAAAAAATATCCGTTGACCTGCTCAATGACGATACTGTACCTGTGAATGTAGAACTTGTAAATATCCTGACAATCTTAACATTGTCGGACATTTCCATATCCAAGTCCCCTAAGAACACTTTCCTCCAAGCGTCGGTAAACTCGTCCACTTCGGTTGCGTCATCCATTGCTCTTGTTTCATTTTTATCCATTGTGCCTGAGCCGTCTGTCTCTTTGGACTTTACGGAAGACGATCGCGAAGAGGTACGCTCTGGTTCATTTTCACCAATTCCCTCGTCATCATTGTCAGCCTCGGAGTCACTTTCATCACTCTTTTCCGACTTTTCTTCGGGTTCTGACTCATTCTCCTCGTCATACCAGACTTCACGTTCTTCCTGAGAATCTGTACCAGGCTCCTGGTTATCTCGTTGTGACGACGTCGCCTCAGGAGTGGGCTGCTGTGCCATAGGCGCCCTTTTCTTTCTTCTTGAGACAATGATTCCCATGATTTCTGTTTGACCATCCCGGTGATTTTAAGAAAGAAGCAAGATACGGATAATCAATTCATTGGTTTAATTAACATTATCTTATCATTGGTTTATCTGACACGGTGTTCCTCTACCTATACCTTGAGCTCAAACATGTAATAACAAAAATAAAAAATAAAACTATCATTTCACCTCTCTTGAGCAAGCCCTTTTACAACCTATGACATCTTACCTACTCACTACATTGTTAATAGATAGGTGCTTTGCCAAGGGATATTTTGCATTCTAGGAACTTGTTTGACCTCCCAAGTCCTAAAAAAGTGTACGGATGTCTCAAGACTGGACTGGAAGAGGTTACGCGAATTTGCTTCTTTTGGCGGAAAAAGGGATAATGTTCTGATTGTACTTAGCACAGGAGAAACAAAGGGACTATGCAAAGAGTTTCATGCTATTTAAGGTTAGGGAGCCCCCCCCCTCCGGGTTTCAGACCAACAATATTACAGCCACAGCTGTACTCCACACAATCGAGAACACAAATTTACCATGACCTATCATGCATGCTTAATGACAACGATTTCTTTTCATTAACCGACTGGTTATGTTGTGTTCACTGAAAACGTATCAACTCTCTCAGCAGATTCTTATTTACTTTTTATTTTAGACTCCAGGGAAATACAAAGCGTACATGCACCCAGCGCTCTTTATAGTCTGACTCTGTTGCTAGCTGATCCAACCATTTAGTCCATTTACTGCTCTGAGGTCCCCTGTTTTATGAGTCAAATGAGTCTATGAGTTATGAGTCAAGAGTCAATGAGTCGAGGTGTTTTTTTTTTATACAAAGTTGGTTATTATCTATTT